>NC_051181.1:122879659-123130537 GCF_013339695.2 Rhipicephalus sanguineus
TATGTGTATTTCTTCTATCCGCAGCTGAATTTGGGTCGACGAAGTTAAAATATAACAGTACGCCCGCTTCATTGTCAGCTGCACCAAATTTACTGCTAATTCACTGTTCATGCGTACGCTCCCAGCACACATCAGGATGCTAAACGAACAAGCCCAGTACACCACCTTAAATTTACTGCTTACAAAGCGAAACTACACAAGATACGAACAATGAAAACGGCACAATCGAACATTTTCGATTCGGTCTTCGAAACGAACAGGCACTATTCGTAAATGTGGATACTTTTCCGAAAGGTTTACGAATAGTTCTCAAAGTTTCGACTGTGAACATATGAACATAATTTTAGCGCGAAAAGAATATATAAATTCCAACACCTCCAGTGATGGCCAATGTCGATTGCCTAATTTCCGCTAATGTCT
The DNA here is from genome assembly GCF_013339695.2 of Rhipicephalus sanguineus. Taxonomy (NCBI): domain Eukaryota; kingdom Metazoa; phylum Arthropoda; class Arachnida; order Ixodida; family Ixodidae; genus Rhipicephalus; species Rhipicephalus sanguineus. The sequence goes on from NC_051181.1 coordinate 122,880,080, forward strand.
ACAAATTATGACTAAGTAATGACGAATTTCAGCTACTGTTGGCCATAGTGCTGGCTACATAATGGTAAATGGTGGTATATTGTTTACAAAATGATGATTAAGCTTGATTAGTGCAGCCGTATGCTGGTTAAATGACGTAATTTTAAGTAATTCTTATACTCACCCTTCCTCGGCATGGAGTTTTTGCTTGAATTGCCTTATTCCTTTTGGCTGTGTTCATAAGCGTTTTTTTTTTTTCTATCGTCGTTGTCCATACGATCACTTGCACAGGCTGTCCACGGTTGCTACGGACCCACGTAATAAATGTACAGTCATCGCGCCATTAGCAATGCATGAAAATGGTTTCTGCGACTTGGCCATGTGGGAAAACCATGCACTCGCAGAAATTGCCGTTAAATAGAAACAAGGCAGAGAGCGCTCTTGTGCAAGTTGCGTGTTTCGTGGTAGCGCTCACGCATCAGTGAGCGTCCACACGGGACCAGTCGTGCGCAGGGGTGATCGTACCGAACCGCCTCCATCAGTTTTTGACGGTTGCGCGCCCCCAACATTCCTTTCTTTCTTTCTTTCTTTCTTTCTTTCTTTCTTTCTTTCTTTCTTTCTTTCTTTCTTTCTTTCTTTCTTTCTTTCTTTCTTCACGGCACCGCTATTGTGTTTGCTCCCTGGAAGTAATGGTTGACGACCCTTCGATCGGGACTACCATAATCGGCAGCGGCAGTTTCGTGCAGTGCCGCCAGTCGTGTTAGCCGGTTATGGGCAATATTGATGTGTTGCCCTTTTCTATCACAAGTTACGTTCTTTAGCAGTCCGTATCTTGTAACTCAGGTCAGCAGCACACACTTCTTATGTAATTGGGTGTACTTTCTTTTTATTTAATTAATACTGTTTTCTAGTTTTTGAATGTCATTTGAACATCTCTAGCTTGAATGTAATTGAACATCCAACAACCTTCGCGTACAGGAGAATGGCTGCCGCCGAGGCTCGGTTGGCAGAGCATCGCACGCGTTAAGCGTAGGTTGTGGGTTCGGTCCCCACCGGAGACGAGTTGTTGTTTCTTACACGTTAATTAGCTTTCTAATTAATTTTTTTCTTTACCTTATAGTTACTACGCTTCAATTAAACACTGAAAACAACACTCTCTATGACTTGTTTGTTCTCGTTATCTTTTGGCATCAATATCTCTCTGTCCTTTCTTTCAACCCAAATTTCTTCACCATGTGCAGGGTAGCAAATCCGCCAGAAGAACCAGGTTGACATCCTTGCGTTTCCTTTTCATCTCTCCCTCTCTTTGTTTCTCTCTCTCTCTATCTGCGGTGGCGTAAATCGAGTGCACTTAGATGACCTATATTTTTTATTTTTCATTGTTCGATGTAAAAAGAACATGCTCCATACGTAGCTCAGCTATTCGAGTGGGCCAACCATGTTAATTTCACTTCCGCCCAGGTACTGCACTTCCAAGGCTACTTCCGGGAGGAAGTGGACAACTCACCGTTGGAGCAGTACCGAGTCCGGCCCGTGGACATTTTCTACTTCCTCGAAGACGACAGCATCTCGGTGCGAGAACCCAAGCAGGAGAACAGCGGTCTCAGTCAGGTAAGCACATGTCTTTCACGATTATATTAGCTGCACATAGTGACGCAGGGGGAACTACGTCACTGTCATAGGCGCGCGCAGGGTTCCCCATCGGGGGGGGGGGGCGAAATTCTAACACCCCCTCGCGTCTTTTCATGCTCGTTCAAGACGGGCGGGTTATTTCCTCTCTGCTTGAGCATTCGACGGCAGGTCTAACACGTGGGAGGACGTTATCGCACGCGCCCTCCGAGTGACGGAGATGGGCCGGCTCGTTTCATCTCTGCTTCAGCAGCATTCATCTCCCATGCTCGTGCGCGTTTAAGCACGCGTAGAACATGCGATGCGCGGGGGGATGTTACCACTTTGGACTTTATACTGAACATGACGGCGACGGCAACGGCAAAAACCACTCGAGAGTGTCCACATAGTTGCTATCGCAATAAAAAGAACCTATATCTAAGTACGCGGGCCTTTTATTGCCATCACAATAATAGGCCCGTGTACTTAGATATAGGTGCGCGTTAAAGTACCCCATGCGGTAGAAATTTCCGGAGCCCGCCATTACGGCATCTCTCATAATCATATCGTGGTGCTGGGACGTTAAACCCCAACAGTTAGGTTGAATTAACTTTCCATTGTAGTTGACGCTCTGAAGCTCTGTGGCGGCGCTGTTTCGCGGATGCGCACCACCAATCTCAACGAGCGGCCTACCCCGCACTCCAAAAAGTCCGTCTGATTCCCTGCATCAGCAACTAGAACACGTCGAAGAAGCTTTTCTGCGCCGATGGCACACGCGTTTCCTTCAACTAAGGAACGGGCAGTTGGAGTTCTTAGTAGTCACGTACTATAACTGTCCTTCCACACTTGTGTGTGTATACGCGACGATTTTCCGTATAGTGTTCCGGATTGTGTTGCCTCTAAAACGTGTATGCTTATACGTAGGCGTGGAGTGCTATATTACACTGTGTTAGTAATACACCCGTGAAACGTACAGATTGTGTTTGTTTGTGTGTTGTTGTTTTTCACTGTAGGTACAACAAATCACTTGTACAACAAAACTTTCCTCTTAGTTGACACGACGCTCCTCCGCGTGCACTCAAGAGCATCCTTACCAGTAATTAGGGACGTGTGTAACAGCGCGCTGCCGTACGTAACTGAATGGGAAACATGCGCAAAAAATAATGATACCCGATGAAAAAAATGCAGCGCTAATGTCGTTCGTGTGTTGCAATTGATGCAGTGACTAAATGCTGCGCCACAGGCAGCTCCATTACTGTGATATCCGAGAAACTGCATAGCACAGGCGCCCAGCGATTCTCGTTCGTAGAGTTCCCACTGCTCCGTGTACCAAACCGTCGATGACGTCAGTGTTTGAGGTATGCACGTAGGGTGTCCGCGGCACCGAGTACAATCTTGTCAGGGAGATTCGCAAACTCAATGTGCGACATGCGCGCTACTTTTTGTTGCGCTTTATCGACTTCATGCTTGGCACGGCAGTTCAGATACGTGTCGTCTGCAGCGAGTCCCGTCAAGTAGTTCCCTCTTCAGATGTAGCGATCGAGTCTAGCGACGAAGGTGCTGAAGAAGCGCCGGTGGGAGGGGCAATCGCGCGCTTGGCGAGGCGGTGGCGCCCTCTCTCGCGCGGCTCGGGTGTCAGCCGTAAGCTTCCGAAGCGTTTTTAGGATATTAAGTTAAATTTCGCGATTACTTCTAGGTTATTCCTGTTATTTATATTATTTTAGACCTTGTTCGTTTATTTTAACCCCTTTTTGTGCATTGCTAGCCTTGTTTCAGTCCTGTATTGACCACCTGATTTTGAGCGTGATCACACCACATGAGATCTAGGGATGGATAACAAGCCGGGCCCCTGAAGTGCTACTTTAAAAGAAGCCAATTATCAAAATTTACTCCCGGTTCTATAGAGCGGAGAACCACTAAAACATACTGGTATCAAATTCCAGTTTCATGGCGTAGCTTCCCAAAATATTTAAGATGTTACAATGCGGCCCATGCGGCTCTTAACACATTCCGGTCCAAGTGTCACAATGAGTTAGAAGGTCCCTCAACAGATCTCATTGCATACTTTGATTACAAATACAACTTGTAAGGAACAGTCTACGGACGATTTACCGAGATAATTTTTCAAATCGGCTCAACATAGGGGCACTCAGAAAAAAAACTGTCCGGTCCCCATGCCTCCAGAAGGCGACCTTGAGTGCCACAGAGGAAGGTGTCTTTCCTTGCCTTGCCGAAGGTAATGGAGAGCGATACATTTACGTGACCACGCCCCTTTCTCATCCCTCTTGCTTGATCTTTAGTGAAACGAGCACCGGGTAACACTCATTGCTTCTCTTCCAAGCCTATCCGGTCGAGCACTTACGTCTGATTTTTCGAATATTCATAAAAGGTATTCTAAAAAAATTGAAATCAATGGTTCGGTTCAAGTTCAGTTATATCGGACGCATACAATACCGGAACATAACGTTACTTAATGCAAGCGTTACTTAACGTTACTTAATGCGTTACTTAATGTCAATGAACTGTCAGGTAAATTAGCATAAATTAAGTTATTGAGCCCACAGAAAGATTGCGAGCAGCGGGGATCGTTGCGGAACCTGGTGGAGCAGATCTCTGCTTTCTACGTGGCCTCTCAGATCCGCGTCGGCAACGCGCGAAACACATTTAACCCGAGGAATGCACCAGGGAACACGAACGCCGACGTCCGAATGCCAGAACCAGACCTTAGTCCAGGATTAGGGTCGCCTCGAGACATTTTTTCTTTCTTTCTGGAGAAGAGCATCGTCGTCTCCTTACCACAGTTTATATCTTCTATCCACAGTTTATCCTTCTCCTTCTAATTCAGAGTACGTTGGCAGTTCGCGCGAACTGTCAACAAGCACAAAATAGGAGGAACGCGGCGTGTAAGAAGGACACACACACATCTCGAACCACTATGTTGCTCGAATTATCGACAAGAACTCGATAATTCGCGCAGTGTGTACACCTTTGTTCCTAGCCGCTTTCCTCGTGTTTTGCGCGCAATGTTACACGTATACCAATGCCAGGGCACGTAAACAGGTCTAAGTGGTAGTAACCTTACAGGAGTGTGACGTGCGTCGTCTAATGTACATTATCTATGGGCCGTTAGCTCTGCCAGCGATGCAACACGTTACAAGATCAAAGCGTGTCTTTCAAACCCCTCGGCCACTATTCCAGAACGTCCCGGTACTTCACCAATGGCCTTATATTATAGAACCGCTGGCGTTCTCGCTTTCACAGGGTTGCGTGTTGCGAAGACATCGCATTCGCAAGTCGGACGGTCGCTGCTTCCATTGGAGCGACTTGAACGTGGGAAACGCCATCTCTCTCTACGGCATCACCTACAAGATCGTCAACTGCGACAAATTCACAAGGGTAAGGGCTCGCTAGCGTAAAGGAGAAGTAGGAGAGGGTTACGTTTTGTTCACCTAATAGAAGAGCAATACAAGCTGCCTGTCTTGCCTGTATTGCGACATGCATTATATGATCGACTGTCTATAAATGCGTGAAACTTACGTAATTTGATGACGATATAACGGAGACTGCAGATTTAAAAAGTGTCCAATAAGTTATATTGTATTTTATAGCAATCAACGTTAATGGCAACGTAACTAATTATTTCATTATTGTACCGTCAGTCATGCTATATTTCTTCGTAAACCAAATTCGAGGACCCGCTCATTTACATGCTATAGTTATCTGCTGGCAGCGAGCATTCCTAAAAAGGTAAAAAAAAATATATTTAGAATTTCCTTCCGAAAAGCCCCACGTCCAAAGGATCGTTAAGCACGGTACTGCCTTCACCAAAGTGATCGTGTGTAGCAAAACATTTCAACCAGAAGTGATATAAAGGAACTTTAGGCAACACGAATGTTTAATTTATCATCAGCTCAGTGCTTGCGGTCTCTCCCTTGCCAAGAGTGCACAGAAACGGCAAGAGTAAGTCGCGTCTCCAAATGAGGACGCCGCATTGCAAAGCGGTATTCGAACTGCCAAAGCTGAAAGTGGGTTCTTTCTTTCCTTCTTTCTTTCTTTCTTTCTTTCTTTCTTTCTTTCTTTCTTTCTTTCTTTCTTTCTTTCTTTCTTTCTTTCTTTCTTTCTTTCTTTCTTTCTTTCTTTCTTTCTTTCTTTCTTTCTTTCTTTCTTTCTTTCTCTCGTTCTTTTCTTTTCTTTCTTTCTTTCTTTCTCTCGTTCTTTTCTTTTTTCTTTCTTTCTTTCTTTCTTTCTTTCTTTCTTTCTTTCTTTCTTTCTTTCTTTCTTTCTTTCTTTCTTTCGTTCTGTTGCGCCTGCTCACCTTTTTTCAATTAACCCTGTTCCGTTCGCACGTCTCATTCGCCGTCGCGACAGCAAGCGAAGAAAATCGCGGTTTCGTCCCCGAGAACGTGACCAAATGCGTCTGCAGTCATCCTTTCGAGTATCCTTAACTTATCTACCGCTCGACGACGTGCTCGGTCGCAGGACTACCTGCGGCAGCAGGGCGTCGAGGTGCGGCCACCGGAGCCTCTGCCCGAGGATCCGTACACGGCCAGCCGTCGCAGCCTGTCCCAGCAGCAGCGCAAGCTGCACACCACCAAGAGCCAGCGAGACAAGCTGTGGCGCTTCTTGCGCTACGACCGCCACGTTCTGCGTTTCTTCTGCGTCGAGGACGGCAAAGGGGTCGTCGACCCCAGGCACCGCAAGAAACTCGTCCTACAGGTATTGCGCTGTATAAATGCATCACTGGCGTAGCCAGAAATTTTTTCGAGGGGCGAGGGTTCAACCATCCCTGAGTGCGATGTGCGCTTGTTTACAAACGGACTGTTCTCATTCGTACTGCTCCTGGGTTCGATCCCCGGACCAGGACGAATTTTTCGGCAACTAAGAAGCGTTTTTTTTTTCTGAAAAATCCGTGTGGATTTTCGTGTGGCTACGTGCTACAAACGGGTGGTTGTCAATATCCCTTTCTTACCCATTCAGCCACCTTGCGGGTTTCTGCAGAACTAATTTGCAATAGTGTATATACACACATACAAAACTGAAAATTTTCGGGGGGCTAGGACCCCCCCCCCCTCCCCCTCTCCTCTGGCTACACCAGCGAAATGCATCAATCTAAGATTGCTACGCACATGCGCCCTTATTTCTTTATTTTTATGTATTCGGGTTTCACCCACTGATGTGGCGCGTTCAGCGTTCACTGAGACGGCGCGTTCAGCCTATAATCACTCAGTTTATCGACGCTCGACGGCTGTGCTCGCCGTTATCGTTATACAGCGAATGTTGCTTGAACTTTAGGTCTTTATTTTTCTGGGCACAAGTTCGCCTAATGGTGAGTTTCATTTTTACCGGCTTACTTGACTTCTTCACCACCCGACTACGTGACAGTATACTCGCCGCGGTGGTCTAGTGGTTATGGTGCTCGACTGCTTACCCGAAGGTCGCGGGACCGAATGCGGGCCGCGGCGGCCGCATTTCGATGGAGGCAGAATGCTAGAGGCCCATGTGATTAGATTTAGGTGCACGTTAAATAACCACCAAGTAGTCGAAATTTCCGGAGCCCTCCACTATACGGCGTCTGTCATAACCATAACCTGGTTTTTGGGACGTTAAACTCCAACAAATATCAATATATCAATGTTGCATAGCGCGCATCTGGAGTCGTATATACATATGTACCTGCTGTAGCGTCACCTCGCCGCAAAGTGCATGTCATGGCTCATGTCATAAGACTAGAAAACGCAGTCTTGATTTCGGGCGGACGCTGGTCCCAGCAGCCGCCGCAGCGCTCGCTTTCGGTGTTTCCAATAAATGCGAGGACTGCTTGGTAAGGTGCTTGTCTGGAATGTTGATGCATATACGAGGTCTTTCAAGAAAAGCGTCCTAAACTTCTCAAATATAAAAGAAATAAATTATTTGCTCGCTGCCTTTATAATTACCTTTTTTCGTAGGGGCATGCATCTTAAAATGACGTGAGAAATCAATTAGTACATGAATTAGAGAATTAATTTAATTAACCTTAAATTAAATTAGCTAACAAGATTTTTTGTTTTTTTTTTGTCACTCGTCTCACTGTGCAGTACTTTTTGGTGGACGACACCCTAGACTTGAAAGAGATGCACCGGCCTCTGGAACAGCGGGAGCTCGCGCCAATTCTGCTGGGACGCCAGAGGATCCCCAAAGCACAAGAAAGCAGGGGTGAGTTCATTGCACATACCGGGTCTTTCAAGAAATGTGTCTAAAAGTCTCAAAAATCAGAGAAACGCGATCTTGGTTTCGATGTCATCACTATTACTTCTGAAGCCACAGGCATTTGAAGATGGCCATAACATCATTTGGGACACTAATTAAGAAAGTTAAACTAATTATCGTGGCGTAATTAAATTCAACCAAGTTCAACGGCAAAACCGAAACTGAAGCGCCGATGAGCGCAACAAGCAGACGGCCAGAATGACGTCTCTGTTCAAGACAACGATTACAGTGGCGTAGTTTTTCCGGATAACGGCGCCCTGATGGCGTGTTGCACAGTCAGTGGTGTCGAGACTGTCTGATAGCCTTGGCCATCAGCCAAAAGGGGGTCAGGGGGGTCGTCAGCGACACCAAAAACGCCGTGAGAAATTATGAATCGGGAAGGGTGATGGAGACTGCCGTCCGTATATTAAACACGGTAGGAGGACCCAGAGAGATGATTCTGCTCGTCTGGGCACCAGCTCACCAGGGACTTAGAGGGAACGCGGAGGCTCATTCGGTCGCCCGAGGCCTCACTTACCGCTCGATCCCCGGAACGTCCCAAGTTACCGAAATTACAAAAAGAAGTGAGGATATGCTCGCATATCATGAAATCATAGCACACTACAGGCTAAATCGGCAAGTATACCCAGGTGCGGACAGATCGCTCAGTAACAAAGACGAGGTTATGTGGCGAAAGTTGCAACCAAACCCCGTACTTTACAGCAAGTGGCACTCAGAAGTTTTCCGGTCCCAGTGCAAATTTTGGGATGAGGCAGCGGATTTGGCTCACATGGTGTGGACATGTCCGAGTCAGAACGATGGTTCCCACACTCTAGAATCCTGGGAGGCCCTGCTCCGCAGCCCAGACCCCAACGTCCAGCGGGACAGACATCATCAGTCATGCCCTTGCTGCTGCCGTGTCTCAAGGGATTCCAGCCGACGGCTAGGGGCGACGGGCAACGCCTGACGTGATTTTTTAAACAAAGTTTTCTCTCTCTCCCTCTCTCCGCGTTCGTTAACGTATGTGCGTCATGCGTGCCATAATTGCAAGCGCAGCCCGCACACCTGCCCAACAAAGTCGGTTGATGGTAGATGTACCGACGCTCACTCATTCTGGGCGTCTCAGAAGGATATGGCAGTTGCGCTCCTCCGCGTTTCTGTTCTGTTTCTGGGATAATTGAAATAGGACGCCCTTCACGCTTTCATATAGAACGTGAGAAGTATCTGCAAGGATTGTTTCTCGTATTTCCCATTTTCTTGATATCATATGTAGTAGTTATGAAAAAAAAAATCGGAAGGATTCAAAGACGAAAGTCACCTTCTTTTTCTTCTCGGCCGATGTATTGAGCCTCCCTCGCCCCCCTCTGAAAGCTTTCTGCACCTAACGTGGTTTTTCACTGCCTCCAGGATCGGAGGCATTGCACGCTTTCTGCACGTCATCTGGTTCCGCACTGCCTCCGTGATCAGCCCACCTTTGACCAAACGACGATGTCATGTGATGATGTCATAGCGACGTCATGATGATGTTATAGTGACGTCACAAATTGTTATCTGTGTCGCCATGATGACGTCATATGGTGACGTCATCACGTGATTGTGATTTTTTGCATCACTCGTGTTGACGCCGCCGACGCCGCCGGCCAATTTTCGCACTTGATGAGGCATCAGAGGCTGTCGCCTCAATAATATATTTCTGTTTACTTACAGAGCGGAGCGGAGGCGTATGTTCAGATGACCTTTTTCTGCAAATGCGAGAACTCATTCAGTGCCTGGCATATGCATGCTGTGAGAGGTCAGCTGCCGCCTCGTGTAAAGATCACCTGCTACGTGACACCCTCTGGCAAAAAAGAGTGTTCCACATTCGCCGCCTTGACTACGAGTGGCGCTGGCTAACATTCCCAGAGATTACACTTACAGAAATATCCAACGAAGTGGACGTAGAAGCGCCTTCTGTCGTAGCTCAGGTTCGAAGGCTGTGGGTTCGGATCCTACCGACGAAAAGGGTGATTTTTCGTCCATATTAATTGATTTCAATTTACATAATATCAGTACACTGGGTCTAAATGTCTGTTGCATTCATTTGGTTTTGTCTAAAACGCATGCTGCGCCACGCAGAGTCATATCTAGAATAGCTTCTGTGTTCTACTAGTGACAGCTCCCTCCCACGATCGGCGAACGGCTTCAGGGCCACGAATATAAGTTTAAAACCAGAGCCCCCTATTACTGCAGATATGATAACTATCTGTTGACCTTATGTTAATTTCAGTTGAATGTCTGTAGAGATTCATCACTGCAGCAGCATATAGTATATCCATAGATTTAAAAAGGAAAACGTGCTTACAGTCGACTGATAAAATCGCATCGCAGGTTTATTTCACAAGTACGAGACGGAAAGCGACGGCGAAGAGTACATAGGACCAGAGGACCTGCAGCCGGGCCGGCGGCTCAACATCTACGGGCGCAGCTTTCTCATCTACGACTGCGACGACTTCACCAAGAACTTCTATCGCGAACACTTCGGAGTGGAACACTTTGACGTCATAGACGTTGACGTCAAAGAAGAAGAGAGGCCACAACAGGTAAGCAGCAGTAACCAATCATAATAATGTCTGGGGTTTCACTTGCCAAAACCACGATATGATTATGAGGCACGCCGTAGTGGAGGGCTCCGGAAATCTTGACTACCTGGTGTTCTTTACCATGCACTGATATCGCATAACACACGGGCGTCTAGCATTTCGCCCCCATCGAAATGCAAGCAGCAGCAACCATTCTATAGGCTACAGACGAATGGGGAACACGGCACACGAGTTTAGTGATGGTCTCAGACATCAGAACACGTCTTTATGGTGTTATCGGTTGAAGAAAACGAGATTTACTCTTGATTATGCTAGTCAAAGGACAACGGCAGCATCGTCAAACGACAACTCTGTACAACGTGAGCTGGAACTTCTCATAAACAACAGTTACGCTTACAGCTCTTTTTGCAAAGTCAATGTCCGATTAAAGACATGTTACGGTACATCTGTTAACAATGCTGTACAGTACAGCCAATCAGCTACTGATATACTACGTTTTTTTTTTTTTTTTCATGGAATAAGCAACAAAGTGGTGTACACGGCCCCATCGGGCTTCTGAGTGTTTTTGTGATTGATTTAATGATTGCTTGGGTGACTGTCCTTTGGTCAGTGAACGAACAACAAGATGTTACAACTATATGGCCCGTTCGGGCTTCTGATTGATTGATTGATTGATTGATTGATTGATTGATTGATTGATTGATTGATTGATTGATTGATTGATTGATTGATTGATTGATTGATTGATTGATTGATTGATTGATTGATTGATTGATTGATTGATTGGGCGAGTTTACCCTCAAGAAGAGGATGTTAGACAACCACCTCGTACTTGAGTACTTCACTGTGACTGGGCATTATTTATGCACAGCCCGTTCCGCCACACAACGGCTTCGGCTCTCCCGAAGACACCCTGCAGTCAGTGCTGAGGATAACTCCGAGGAGGGTGAGAAAAGACAGCCGCCAGATCCTGGAGAAGGAAGGAATAGTCCTACGCTTCCAGGCGACGCTCGTAAGTCCTTATTTCTTCAAGAAAGACTCTTCTTTTTTAAGAAATTGTAGACAACCCAATAATTGCAGTGAGAAGAAATTGAAACTGCGTTGTCATTAAAGATTCCCGTTTATATTTAGCATGATGGTTACGGTTTTGTATATACGTCCTCGTTTACTTCTCTAGTGTTTTTTTTTTTTTTGCTACAGAATTTGACCATGAAGGTAGTGCTTTTAAAAGGAACCCAACAACTACATCTGAAACACCAACATACTTCCAATAGAGTGATTCGAGTTAAAATGTCAAGTTGCCTTCTTCGCATCGCTCGATGTCCATTATGTCTTGGCGATGTCGGTCAGTAATGTAACAGTGAATGTTTAAATGCAGGCTTCTCGCATCTCTGCCGGTTGTAGATTCGTGCATTCCGCGTGTATCCCCCCCCCCCCTCCCCGAAAAAAAAAGTTAAGTGGCGCGAGCAGCAAGCATTTACATCAGAAAAACCATTCATGTTGTCTGGCATTGTTTCAGGCTCGATATACAGCTGAAAAGCTCCCTTTCTGTTTATGAAAACGGTCCCCTAGTGGACACTTCTTATAAGATGCGTAAGTCGCGTTTTCATTTTATTGATTTTCAAAAAAGCAGGTCGTACACAGTCAGAGGAATTGTTCACACACACACACAAAAAAGAAAACACTCTCTACGTGTTCTCCCAAATACGTCATGTGGCAGGCGATTCATCGATCACTCAAACGCTCGCGTGGACTTGTTGTGTGACTGCATCGATCACGAAGTGCATTATCGCGAGCTCCGAAATTTACATAATTAATGGTCAGCTGCCTAAGAAACAGTGGAAAACAAAGGCTCAGTTTTATTAGAATGTTCAATCTTCTCTATACAATGCCTGAAGTGCACTAAACGTTCATTTTGTTGCACTGTTTTTAAGACACACATTCAGATACGCAAACGAAATGCTCAGCACTTCTCTTCACCTATACCGCTAGTTTATCGCGCAACGCGGATGAAATGTCTTCGATCGACAAGAGCTTGCGCGGCACGCAATATTATTGAATATAGCAGCTGTGCGAACATTCTAAACCTTCGAATACCGAATGGAGTGTTGCCCTATATTTGATTCGCTCTTTGAATCGAATTGTTTCTAGTCGTCAACAATTTTTCCTTTTTTGAATACGTGTTAAATATTTCAAATCTCCAACCGTGGGCATTCTGCGCGCGGAGATTACATTAAACCTTTGAGTGCAAAATAGCGCACCTGTTCGCTCTTTTACTCTGTTTTACCCTTTCCGTACCATTGTCATTCGTTACGCTTCCGTTCCCCTGTCCCCCTTCCCCAGTGTAGAGTAGCAGGTCAGAGTAAACTATAGCTCAGGCCAACCTCTCTGCCTTTGAGTAAAATTATGTATCTTGTTCTCTCCTAAGTCAATGTTGCGCTGTCCACACCACCAATTGAATGAATGAATGAATGAATGAATGAATGAATGAATGAATGAATGAATGAATGAATGAATGAATGAATGACCTTTATTTAATGTTAGTCCGGCAGTTTCCTACGGGCGGGGCGCAAGAAGAGGAGATTAACCCCTGTCCCGTCCCACCCTCCGTCGATGATACCTTCAGAAGAGAAGAAATAGTAGAGAAAGAAAGGCAGCTAGGGAGGTTAACCAGTTTGGGAAAACCGGTTTGCTACCCTGCACATGGGAACAGATAGATTTAAAGATGGAGAGGAAAGAGAAAAGAAAGATAGGTGATACCTTCAGAGTTAACAGTGCACTAACTACGTCATCGCGTGCAGGACAGCACCCTACCGCTGGACAGAGAGCGCAGCTTCGTGATCTGCTTCTACCCTTCGGACGAGACGGTGTCCATACTGGAGAGGCCGCTGCCGAACTCGGGCGTCCCGGCGGGAAAGTTCCTGCGTCGCATGAGGCTGCGCAAACCGCTCAACGGATTTCCGCCGCAGTCGTCGGCGGCCGAGCCGCGCTACTACGACGTCGACGACTTCCGGGTGGGCAACGTCATCGAGGCCGTCGGCAGGCGCTTCATCATCGTGCGCGCCGACCAGTTCGCGACCAACTACATCAAGCGCCACCACATGGAAACATTCGTCAACGGTGGGTGAAATAGTAGTAGTAGTAGTAGTAGTAGTAGTAGTAGTAGTAGTAGTAGTAGTAGTAGTAGTAGTGGTAGTAGTAGTAAGTAGTAGTAGTAGTAAGTAGTAGTAGTAGTAGTAGTAATAATAATAATAATAATAATAATAATAATAATAATAATAATAATAATAATAATAATAATAATAATAATAATAATAATAATAATAATAATAATAATAATAATAACACTTGTTCGGGTATTACGTCCCAAAACCACGATATGATTATGAGGGACGCCGTAGTAGATGGCTCCAGAAATTTCGATCGCCTGGGGTTCTTTAATGTGCACTGATATCGCACAGTACACGGGCCTCTGGCATTTCGACTCCACCGAAATGCAACGGCCGCGGCTGGGATTCGATCCCGCAATCTTCGTGTCATCCCCATAGCTTTACGGATTTACTCATTTAGAACCGTCCCGCCATTGTTTCGTGTGCACGGTTATGACCATGTAGCTTTCTGACGATAATGGCGGCAGAGGACCTCTGATGTAGTTTTCTAAGAACTGTTGCCTCCCCACCCCTGAAAAGTCTGGGGACCAGAGTTGTGAGCAGCACGTCACGGCTTCATTTTCATTTTAGCATCCATTGCGATACCCTTTTTTTCTTTTGAACTGGACCGATAAGGGAGAGCGGTGCGCTGCGGTGTTCTTTAAACCGAAATCGCACAGTACGTGTACCAGTTGCATTTCGACTCCGTCGAAACACGACCGCAGAGGCTGGGATCGAACCCGCGCACTTCGGGTCAACAGCTGAGTACCGTAACCGCCTTATCACCGCGGCAGACAACAATAATCCTCAAACTGCGTTATATGTGCTGTTTTACAGCAGCGATGTTACGGTCGAGGTTCGCCGTGTGTCGTAGATAGAAAATTATTATCGTCATGAACCGGCACGCGCTCAATCACCAGCCAAAGTATTCTGTACCGATGACAAGATAAACTAAAACGCGCCCACCACCTCAGCTGTAACCCAGCTTAGTTCAAGCAGCGTTAATTTTTTTTTCAAAAGGGACACTAAAGGGGAAAGTTATGAGCCATTCCATTCTGAGGCGTGGCCTCCGCGATTAGCCCCGGCCGTACGGCGCGCTGCCGGAGCTAATCGCGGAGGCCACGGTGAAGGCCGGTTGTTTCGCTCGAAGCACGTTTGACAGCGCCGCAGTACGGTAGCGCACGGGCGCGGTCACATGGCTTTATTTCGTGTTTTGTGGGCTTGATTTAAAAGCATTAGAAAATAACCACGCTGCTTGTATGTTGCCCCAAAAAAGTGGGTCCTTCGTTTCGGAACGCCCTCTACAACGTACCGAAACGCACTTGGCCGTAAAATGAATATAAAAATTTTGCATAGTTCATCTTAGTTATTTAACTAATTAAGCGCAATATAAAAATAACCTAATGAGCGCCACATAATGTCTAACCATATGTCGTTGGATTCGTTCACTTCTGGTTAGCCACTTAAACTAGCTCTTAAGCAATGTTTTCAAGAAAAATAACATTCCAACTTTTTTTTTAATTTACAGCAGAATATTTGCTTTCTGAAGGTGCTGTCTCTTCTTTTCATGAAGGGCCCACTCAGAGCACCACTACAAACGGAGATAGCCAAGTCAACGGCCGGCTTCCAACAAACGCGCAGGTAAGTAATGGTGCTAACAGTTCAGCGAGCATTCGTGATGTCACACACACACTTGGAAAACGATATAGAGCTTTAAATAATGTAAACATTGAATCATTTAAAATAAAATCCCCCTTTACACCATGTTACCCCCTTTGCTGCCAACTTTCCAGCGTTATTTTGAATGGTCTTCCCCTCCTCCTTTCTTTCCACATCACCCTCACATCACTCGTGTTCACATCACTTTTCGCCAACTGATCGGCGATGTTGAGATTCACAGCGACGCCTCCAATCTTATCAACACTGCAGTCGAACAATGACAGCAACACGTCGCGGAAAGTAATGCACATCGCAGCCTCTTTACCAAGCTAGAAATTGTCACACGTTTGGTACCTGTTAGGATACCATCCACCGATGACATGGCAGGAAGCGTTATATATTCGATAGTCGTCGTAAGCGAATGTACAAGGGACCCTGTGAGCTTCTCTCTCGTGCCTGGTTATTTACCCATTCCAGTGGCGTAGCTAGCGTGCGGGGAGGGAGGGCACACCGGGCTCGTGCCCCCCCCCCCCCCCCCGATTTTTTTTTTTGCTATGGCTTACACAGCCCAAAATGACACTTGACCACATCTGCCTGCCCAACCCCCACTTCAAATCAAGAAAGTGCCACCCCCCCCCCCCCGAAAAAATTTTCTGCCTGCGCCCCTGACCCATTCCATTCCGATTGGCAGCGAAATTTCATAAGCAGTGCAGTTTATGATTTATATTAAAATGCACTGCATTCGTAGACGTTAGCATAATAAATATTCGGGAAAAAGAAGTAATCGTAACCATACTTTGTCCGGTTGTTGTCGTGAATATTCACAATGTGATAAGACAACTGGTCTTCCATTTTAAGCCTGGGCACCAATGGAGGCACTTTTACATAAAGTATGCTTGCGGTGCCTGTTCATTCGGCTCCAATGGCAGCCGCCGGGCACGCGGTACATCCTCGATCATTCTGTCTAACGCTGTAAAGGGACGGCATACTGATCTCCCATGGTAGAGTGCAAATGATACTCTCACTCCTTGACCTTTTCTTCTTAACACGTGCCTTGATAATACGAAAATGAGTTAACTCTTTTAGGGACGGCTTGGCGCTCTCCCGTAGTAGAGTATATACAACGAGGTTAAAAAAATTTGTTCTAGACCACCCTGAGTACATGTAGTACTCTCATCAACTCTTTTCGCGAACACATTGCTGTTCGATTGGCGTGACTCCTATCTACGCACTACTGCCAGCCTTATGACGACTCACGTTTATACTCGTCTACTTACACATACTTCAAAGCAGTAGCGTTCATACACCATCTCAGTATTTATTGATCGAGTTACGGAGGGGGGCGAGGTGAGGGTGGTTTCACCTCCCTCCGCAAAATCTTTCTCGGAAAGTTCTTGATAAAGATACCTCGTGTGAGCACAGGTCGGCAAAAAGTGTGGAGCTCACCCAGACTCACTCATGAAATATATTTTGCCTTAAGGGCTAACTCGGACTCAGGCTCACCAAAAATTTCCTCATCCGGACTCACTCGGACTCAGTTTCACTGAATTTTTTCTCAACCGGCCTCACAACTCAATCTCAGACTGAGTGAGTCGACTCATGAGTCCATTATTGTATAAACTTTTTCGACCATTGTGTCAGGGCTCTTTAACATCGATATCTCATATAATTGGTGCTCTACTTGGCGCGTTTTGATCTCGTACCTTCAATTACGAGATATTGATGGTTACAATCCAGCCAAGTACATTTTTATTGAAAGAGATGACTCACACGCATAGGTCAGCTAAAAATGTAGAGCTCACTCAGACTCACTCATGAAATATATTTTGACCTCAGGGCTCACTCGGACTCAGACTCACTAAAATTCTCATCCGGTCTCACTCGGACTCAGACTCACGAAAATATTACTCACCCGGACTCAGACTCACGAAAATATTACTCACCCGGACTCAGATTCACGAAAATATTACTCAGTGACTCACTCAGACTAAGACTCACGGCTCAATCTGAGCCTGAGTGAGTCGACTCATGGGTGAGTTTGCCGACCTATGGGTCCTTCGTAGTAAATCCTAAAAACTTTTTAGTTGTCAGCAAGCATTATTGTGTTTTCTAGCTTTCCCTGTTCGCACTTTCAGTATTACTGAATGCGTCAAGTTTCAGTCGACATTTTTTTTTGTGTTTTAAAGTATACAAATCTTTTTGAGTTTATAAAAATTAGAACAGGCTAACCGCGTCCGAACTTATGAAAGTATGGACGCTGCGGTGTAACCACTATTCAATCGAGCGAGCGAACGATAGAATAATCGCTTAACGATGATCAGAGAAATTTGTATGATGGAAGACGCCACGACGCAGCAGGGACAGCAGTGTTTGCTGGCTCTTTCCGGCCATCCTTCTAGGGCACGAGTAGAGTAGGCACGAGCAACGAGCGATGCTCTTTTCAAAGCGCTTCCGGTCAAGCAGTTACTTCCGGTTTTCCGAATATTCAGAAATTGTGTTTGAAGAAATAAGACTGGCACGAAATCGACGGTTCTGGTTCCAGCGAAGAGTTATATCGGATACATCTGATATCGGAGCATAAGTTTACTGAAGATGAGCGTCAATTAACTGTCATGGATAGCTGATGAAAATTAATCGAATGAGCTCTATCAGTGAAAGATCAGACTGTTTTCTTGTGAGCGGCCCGGATCGTTGCGGCACCTGGCGGAACGGATCTCAACTACGCACTTCTTTCTGCGTGGCCTCTGAGATCCGCTCTGTCAATGCGACGACACAAGCACGAAGAATGCATCAGGGCACATTAACGTCGACGAGCGAGTGCTACTGCCAGACACCTATGTCAAGGATTAGTCGCGCCACCAATTTTTAAATGCGAAGCACTACTTTTCTTGAACCTTGGACTATACTACTTAGCGAACTGGAGGCACTTTGGCCGTTTCTGTAATTATATCATTGATCGTTGTTCCTTCAGTGCAACACTAAGTGCAATACAATTATGAACATTCACGGACTAGACCTGCCCTGCTGCTTCAATCTCATCGTTGGTCTTTATTTTCTGCGGACATCGCACACCATAATGTCATCTATTGGCGTAACCAAGGCCGGGAGGGGGGGGGTTCGCTCCTTCTCCCTGAAATATTTAAAATTTGCATGTGCACATACACACGCACACGTACAAACAGACGTACGAAGAACATACGAACATACATGAAAGGTGCCCCCCCCCCCCCTCCCCGAAAAAAATGTATGGCTATACCCCTGATGTGATATGACGTTCGAAGAAGGATGACTAAATATCAGTTTCGTTCCTTTCCAGGGAGAAGAATCGAGGCCATCTTGAAGCCATCTTGAAACACGTAAAAACAAAATAATCGGGGCAATAAGAGCAGGAATAAAAAAAATATTGCAACGTTTTATTCAGACAACGCCACAATGCGCTCATCGTATCATCCTCATGAAAGTTGATAGCTCCCAGTCGCGAGCTAAAATGTCATAAAATGCGTTAATGCGCCATAGGATGGAATAAAATAAACGAAAACAATTGGGTCATCAATAAATGACTTAATGGCATCAACCGTTAATGCACGTTTGTCTGCTGGATCGTCAGCTTCAATTGCGTACACCCGCAGCCACAATCAAACGAGTGTCAGAGCAACAAGATGCCGCAATGTAGGAAGCGTGTCCGTCAGGGTTTCTGATTAAATACTGATAAACACATGTACGCGATTATGGGCCAACCACTCGGCCAAAAGTTGCGCAGTGCAAGCAAAAGTTCGTTCTGCTGGCCCCTGAGAGCACCCCACATCTCAATCGAAACGAAGCCATGTGCAAGCGTTCGCTCAGGCGCTCTTCTAGAACACGCTGCGACAGTGTTAAACGATATAAGAAGAAAAAACACGAACAGGTGATTCTGAATTACGAACAGGTCCATCTGCACAAACGCAGTGCAATTTACGAAACCTACACGTCGCGAGACACAGTTCAACAATGTCTTACCACTGTTAGTGCAAAACTACCTTGCAAGAGAACAGCACAAAACTAAGCCTCATGACAGAAAGACAAAAATCAAGGCAGACTGCTTTTAGCTCACTCGCTCGGGTTGAGGACCTTGAAGACAGGAACAAGCGGCTTCAGGTTAAAAAAGAATACGAAGCTCTTGCGTATAAATGACGTGCCGCAAGCACACGGTTTCATATGGACGCGCTCCAGTCGCTCAGGTCGGTGACCTTGATGAGCACAGGCACGGCGGGAACGCCGTGCACGTGACTACCGGCACCATGCGCGCTCATCGGCCCGACTTGAGAAGGGGTGTCCATCTGACCTGTGCCAGCACTGTTCAACAGCACCGTGGACCCACCGCTCGAAGACGCAGCGACGAAGGCCTCTGGGTCGTACCCCGCAGAACCCGGATTGTTCGGGAAAGTGGTCATTCCGATGCCGTAGGTGGCCGGAGAAGAGTTGCCCGTGATGAACCACGGCACGTGAGACTCCCGGACACGTCTCGGCTTCTTGCGGAAGCGCGAGGCGAGGTCGTGCATCACGTCACTGGCCTTGTCGGTGATCCAGTAGAACTCGGTCCTCTGGTACGCGGCCACCATGAACAGGAAGGCCGCGAAGCCGATGATGGGCAGCAGGCTGTACCAGCTGAACGGCGTCAGGATCGAGTCGACGATGAGGGTGTTGCCCATGGCGCCTCAGCAGAACATGCGCTTCGCGAACGATGCGTTCAGGGGCCTGCAAATGTCGAGTAGACGAAACGACACGCGCGTTTGGTTGATGTGGCGTGCTATACCTGTGGCAGTTGTGGCGGGTAGATATACAAGGCAGGAATCGCGATCCGCTGAACGCGTCGTCAGGCGAAACGTCATACGCGCAGGTAGAAAAGAAAAGTAGTACGGATGACGTTGGCAAGCTAGGCACGGGTGAGCGGTCGAATGAAATCGAGCTCAGTGTGGACGCAGTGTATACACATAGCCCTTAGCATAGACGCGGTTTTCGCTGATACAGTCACAACCTGGTGCTGTGTCTTTGAACAGATTCTCGTCCATTGCGCATGAAGATAATGGCGTATATCTTTCAGGTGCAGATAAAACATTAGTTCTCTTCATCAGGCCTTTGTGTATGCTGTCTGAAAAACTTGTCTGGCTTTGGCGTAGTGCTGCTTCCGAGTATGAAATAACACGGGTTCTATTGCCCGCGCGGTGGTCGCGTGCAAGAAAGCCCTGTGTAGTTTGCTAAACTGGTTCTTTCAGGCGCAATGCTTGAAACATGAAGAAAGGACTAAGAAAAAAGACAGAGGAGCGCCAATCAGCGACGATCTTAAGTTGCGACGCGTTTCGAGCAAGTTATTGGCAAGAGCAGAGATCAAACGGCGAGAGAACTACTAGAAGCGTTTCACGTTAGAAAGAATGGGTCCGCTTGTGTCGGCGACACATCGATTGTACTACATAGATCTAAGATATCCTTTTTTAATGGACAGCTTACGTGATGACATGGCTGACGTCACTCTTTCACGCCACTGCGCATGCTTGGGAGTTTACATTTTTTTCAGCTTTTGCCATCAACAAACACTTGGTACAAAATATCGGCGCTCCTCTGTCTCTTAGGCCTCTCTTCACGTTTCAAAGCATTGCGCCAGAAGTAACATGTTTAGCAAACTTAGGCACCAACTCACCCAGCAACAAGCTCTTCTAGAGCGGCTGTGTAGCACTTAGATTCATGTGCACAATAAAGATTTCAGGTAGTAGAAATTAAGCCGAAGTCCCCCAACCGCGCCTTATGATAAGGCCGTGGTTTTGGAACGTAAAGTGCTCAGAATCATTTCTAATTGTAGTTATTTTTGTAAGCGATAACACATGGTATTTGGTAAAGACGTAACTAAGCCGCACGCACCGCAGTTTTGCGGCTAAAGATTGACGCTTCTAAAGCTGGAGGGTGCGGGTTCCATTACCGGCCACAACGGTTCCACTTCTATGGGGGCGTAATGCTAGAAAACACCCGTGTATAGATAGCTTGTGCTGACGTCACTGAAACAGCTACGTTGCAGCACCAACATGGTGGAACGCGAACTTTGTCATGTCACGTGTTATCAGTAAATCGCATGCTGGTTCTTTCTCTACTCGTGCGTATAGGTCCAATAACGTTCCAGCCACGTCGTTATCACACTGAAGCAGGTTATCACCGCGTGATTACATTGCCTTGACGTCATCTAAGCCGCCATGTTGGAGCCATGTTACGCGTCCATGACGTCACGTGCAAGCTGTCAATACTTAAATTTAGGCGCAGGTTAAAGAACTCCCAAGTATCAATTGATGAAGTCAAGAGTATGATGGTATCCAGTCATGGTCGGGAGGAGGCGTTGTAGAAAGTTGAAGTTAAACGCAAGCCACGAATGGAAACAAAAACAAAGACGTTTCGGTTTGGGAAACGAAACGTTTCACAACTTCAACATGGTGAGGTATTAGGCTAGAACGTTCGTTTTGCATGTTCGTTAAACTGCTTGTGGTGTCGCTTTTGATGTCGTCCTCGTTTCGCGCGTCATTCCTAACGCAGTGTATACCTTGTAACTGTAGCGCAGTACAACGAACTTACTACAACTTTTTACAGCCCTCAGGAGGCCAGAATTAATCCGGAATTTCCCCGCCACAGCGTGCCTCATTAATCGTATCGCGGTTTTGGCACGCACAACCACAGAATTTCTAACTCCAGCCGTAAATTGAAGAAGAAAGAAAGAGTACGTACCGAGATGAGCACCTCCGGCTATGGTCAGGTCACTTATATGTTGTACGCGGGGATCGTAAAAAAAAAAAAAGCGCTCCCACCAGACAGTGGGCCAGGAAATAGCGAGCCAAGCAGACCGGTGTTATCTGCCGCGAAGTGACGACGACGGTGCGTCACCGAGGAAGCCCGGTCGCTTAATCCTTTCCTTGTTTGTCCTCGGCCAGCACAGAGATGCCGATGTCGGAGACAAACGCTGAAGAGATGGTCATACGACTGCGCTGCGGGGCGTATCTCGGGGATAAGCTAATCATCGTGAAGGCAAGAAGAAACACGCAGATGGGCATGCGTGAACTGTGTTCTTTACAAAGATATAGCAGACGCGCGCTTTAAGCTGGCACACACCCGCCTACTGATGAAGCAAAAAAAACCGTGAGAAACAAATGAGGAGAAAGGAAGTGAGACGACACGGAAAGGAAGCGATCACATGCCTCGTGGGAAAATGTGTAAGCGAAAGTTTTGGTCCGTCACTGTAGGGCGCTATATGTAATAATAACTGGCGTTTAACGTCCCAAAACCACGATATGATTGTGAGAGACGCTGTAGTGGAGGCCTCCTGAAATTTCGACCACCTGTGGTTCTTTAACGTGCACCTAAATCTAAGTACACGGGCCTCAAACATTTTCGCCTTCATCGAAAATGCAGCCGCCGCGGCCGGGATTTGATCCCGCGACCGGTCAGCAGTCGAGCGCCATAACCACTAAACCACCGCGGCACTAGGGCGCTAGACAAGTCGTCAGTTATTGCTTTAAAAGCGCTATAAGAGATACAAAATCTCTGAAAGCGCCTTTCAATTAGACACAAAACCTCCAGAAATTTCGAGCGGGAGCTAAAAATAATTTAAGGAGAGAACTTCAGCGCAAATACAGACGGACCACAAAGAATAGAAGATACGAGCGCTCTTTGTGGTCCGTCTTGATTTGCGCTGAAGTTCACTCCTTAAATGATATATACCAACAAGGTCTAACAAAGGTTTTACTAGAGAAAAAGAACGTTTTGTTCGACGCCGGGTTAATGTCGACCGCCTGGGGTTCTTTAACGTGCGCCTATACTAAAGCTAAGCACACGGTTGTTGTTCCCAGTTCGGCCTGCATCAAAATGCGGCCACCTTGGCCGGGAATCGAACCCGCGCCCTCGAGTACCTGTCTAAATTGATTTAATGGAGACTTCATTATACGTATGTACTCACCCACTGTGATGCTTCTCCGCTTAACCACGCAAAGCATCCCTCGAACGGGCCCCTCCTGAAGCCATAAGGCGCGAGACTTCGCCGGCGTCGACACCACGAAAGGCGTGCGTGATGACTCTAATTAGTCGTCATTACACAGCTAGCTATTCACTGCAAAATGACAAGTACGGAAAGAGACGCGAAAGTAAGGGTGTACATCACCGCGGGCGCGCGATTTGATTCCAGTTGTACGTGTGCGTATATATGTACATCAGAATACGAAGCACTTCGGCAAGCTGCCGGTTGCGTTGGCATGGGTGAGGTGTCTTTTCTTTTTCTTTTTTTTTTCTTCTTTCCAGCCTTTCCTCGTGCGGGCCTCGACTGCTGGTTGGTTTTGCGCGGTCAGCGCCATGTATTTGCTTTTTTTTTCTTCCTTTTTCTGATATTCCTTTGCTTGTCGGTAAAGAGAGTCGCAGTATCGACTTTCAAGGACAGGTGTCCACTGCAGCCAAGGCGATTTTGTCGACCCTTGCTCAGCCTGAAGATGCCGTCGCGTTTGTAAAGGTACGTATACATATATGCGAAGGGATGGTGCTAGCAAACACTGCGGCAGTACGAGACACTCTTCTTATTCGTCTTTTATTTTATTTTCAGTGTCAGGAATTTGTACCGCTCCTCCTACTAAACTTTATCTTCTACCTCAAATCTTCAGATGGTAAAGAGAGAGAGAGAGGAGCAACTGAGGAGAGGGAATCGTATGCCATCCTCCACTGCGAAACGGGGGAGGTAACGTGAAGCAGAAATACATCGTCACAGTCGGTCACTGCTGCCGCTGTCTGTCACTACCCAGTATTCCTTGTCTATCGCAACAAACACCAGTTCAGGCTACAATCGAACGTGATAAAGTCTGTTGTCCTTGAGAAGCCCAAGAGTGCCTCGGTCGTACTCGGCTGCAAAGACCTATGAGGTCTTTGCAGCCAAGCTATGAGGTCAATAAAATCTACTGAGAAAAAAAAAAGACGACGGCTTTCGCCTTCGAGTCGTCTTAGGCGAATGCACCTGGAATCGTGCGACTTTTCTGCTGGTTTCTGTTGATACTGATATGGATAATGGTTTCTGATACTGGTATTTGGTCAAAGAAAGTCAATACAATGGCGAGCGATCGCCTCTGCAGATTACAGCGAAGACAGTCGCACAGAATCTGCTTAAGAGTCGATTTTCTCGGGACTGTAGTCATCACACAAGGTGTTGTCGGCCACAGTATAACGCTAAATGCAAAAAAAAAAAGAACACCTCGTAGAATCCCACTTTCAAGTTACAGAATAACAGAGAGCTGAGCTAGGTGGTAAGTATTCATTCTAAAAAGACAGGGCGTTTGTGGTGTCTTGACTTCTTTCTTGTGTCCGTGTTTGCACGCCCTGTCTTTTTAGAATTTTAAGTCATGTAACCGAGAAATAAACTGAAGAAGACACGCAAGTTGGGCGAGTTGGTGAGGTTCCATGGTAAAAATGTAAAACATCGCTTACTTAAACACAAGACGAAGGACCGTGTGTGTCTCTTCTTCCTTCGTCTTGTGTTTAAGTAAGCGCTGTTTTACATTTTTACCATGTAGCCGAGAAAGCAGGCTGACGTCACGTCAGCAGAGCCCGTAGGCGACGACAACACGTCGATGCCGCTTCTCGGTCGGCTTTTCAAGGTAACAAACAGGAACCCATACCGTTATCAAGGTGAGATGCTGCTGAAGAACCTTGAGTGCTCGACCAGGGGTATCACGGTCATCATGCAGGACAACCTCCGAGATTTCAACGCAATCGGTGATGCTACCTGGACTATACTCGCTCCAATTTTCAGATGGCTACGGAAGGCGAGAAAAGTGATATGTTGAGGTAGTATATGAGTGGTTATCGCTTATGGACATCGATTTAATAAATGTGAGCCTCTAACAGTTCAGGACGATCTAACAGGAACGCCGAGTCCCTTTTAGTCGATATTGGGGAGGGAGATCTTTAAAGTGGGGCTTCTCGGCTTCGGTTCTAAAATTACATGCGTGTGAAGTCAGCGAATAAAAGTTAATGGGCATTTTTTCAGTTATGTAGCGATATTATTGTTGAAATTACGCAGTTTTTTCTAATGTCCGCCTAGCCGTAGCAGAGCTATAAAAACGCCGAGGACTTAGGTATGAGAATTCCTTTTTTTTTATATAATAGGTCTTCCGCATATGAAGCACAAATACACTTGGTTCCTTTTCCTTTTCAACTTTTCCCTCTAAAAAGCACTTCGGATATTGTAAAACAAACATCTGGTATAGTATTGATCGTTAACTATAAGACATGCTCAACAAAACGCTTTGGTTACGCGCGCATAAGATCCTACGATGAACCCGCGGGCAGCTTAACCGGCCAGCACGACGAGCCGTATATCTCTTATATCTCGGCTGAAGCGTTCGTACATACAAAAGTCAAAAGGGGCGCCAACACTTGTCCGCCCTATAACAACCTCTACGCGACCCCTCGCTGCGAAGCCGTCGAGCCTTTATCGACGGCAATGCGATAAGAGAACTAACTCCGCGGTGTGCACACAGCCGTGTATTGCTGCGGCCGGGTAAGCCTAGCCTACGTCGATCCCTCTTCGGGTCGGGCTGAGTGCGGCGACTCCGCAAAGTGCAAAAGCGAGTAGTCGCTTAAGCCCGTTCCGTTGGGCCAATGCATTATAGTATTGCGTGTGAGCGCCGGTAAACAGGTGCCTCTGCCCCTCCGACGTCATCGCTCACGGAATCCCATCGGAAACTCGACATGCCCGCTACACGTTCGCGGTTGAAGGTGCGACGGAGGGTGTGATTGGAAACGAGGAAGAACAGTGCGATGCTCCATACGATCGTAACATTTGATCGTAAGATCTGATCGTAAGAGAGAAGATCGAAGCAAGCCGGTCAAGCAGGCAGGTGAGTGTTTTGGGGGACACGCGATTGTTTTCAACTTCGGACGAGTTATATATACACTGACGGCCACAACGTGACGTTACAGTTGTACCGTGACCATTGCCTATACGACCTGCTTGTGAGTGCACGTGCGTGGTATTTCGTAGCCGCGCATGCGCGGAAAGTGGGGAAAGCAGTAATGGTAGAACGGCAACGCTGTGCTAAGGTACTCCTCTGGATATCCGTCGAAGCAACGGCTATAGAGAAAAAAAAATTGTAGGCACAACTCAACCGTTGGATTGAAACAGAATTGAGGTACTGTTTTCTGTTATGACAGGATAGCCATCATTTTAGCATAATTCAGCTAAACCTAAACAACATCGGCCAATATTTAGCCAACATTATCATTTATTTGGCCAGCATTATAGCCAATACTAGTTGACAGTAGCCATTCTTTAGTAATATATGTAGGAAACAGCACTATAAGACGCGACGAAACGAAATAGCAAGCACCACTGCGTAAACAACCTAGTGTTTATTCATCCAGGCAACATATATAATCAATCACTCTTGAAAAATATCAAAACAAAAAAAAAGCCGGCAGATCCCACGCATTGTGGGAATCGATGTAATGCGAAGCAGCCAGCAAAGAGCTGCATACATCGTCTTGTATGTCATTGAGGAAAATGCGTGTCATGGTTTTCATGTTGACTCCTATTATTTATGTTCGTCACACAGTAACGTCGCGCAATACCAACTTCGGGGTCGATCAAGCTAGAGAAACGGCTGCCAGCGCACCATGAGCGTGGCACGTAAGTCATGCTGTACATGATATGTGTGTCATGACTTTTATGTTAACTCGTGTTAATTATGTTCGTCACACAATCACGTCGGAAGATACCAATTTTGGTGTATATCAAGCTAGCGAAACGGCCGCCAGCGCACCATGAGCGTGGCACGTAAATCATGCCGTACATGACATGCGTGTCATGATTTTCATGTTAACTCGTGTTATTTATGTTCGTTACACAGTCACGTCACAAGATATCAATTTTGGTGTATATAAATCTAGCGAAACGGCCGCCAGCACCCCATGAGCGTGGCACGTAAGTCATGCTGTACATGACATGCGTGTCATGATTTTCATGTTAACTCATGTTATTTATAGTCGTTACACAGTCACGTCGCAAGATACCAATTTCGGTGTATATAAAGCTAGCGAAACGGCCGCCAGCGCTCCATGAGCGTGGCACGTAAGTCATGCTGTACATGACATGCGTGTCATGATTTTCATGTTAACTCGTGTTATTTATGTTCGTCACATAGTCACGTCACAAGATACCAATTTTTGTGTATATCAAGCTAGCGAAACGGCCGCCAGCGCACCATGAGCGTATCATGTAAATCATGCTGTACATGACATGCGTGTCATGATTTTCATGTTATGACTTGTCATTTATGTTCGTCATACAGTCATGTTACGCCATACCAATTTTGGTGCACATTTGATTAACCAAGCGGAGCACAAACCAGGAGAGCACAAAGTCGTAGGCGGCTAGATAGATA
Source organism: Rhipicephalus sanguineus (assembly GCF_013339695.2). NCBI lineage: Eukaryota > Metazoa > Arthropoda > Arachnida > Ixodida > Ixodidae > Rhipicephalus > Rhipicephalus sanguineus. The sequence continues at coordinate 122,907,707 of NC_051181.1, forward strand.
GATAGATAGATAGATAGATAGATAGATAGATAGATAGATAGATAGATAGATAGATAGATAGATAGATAGATAGATAGATAGATAGATAGATAGATAGATAGATAGATACGCTCAAAGGCGCAGAAGTTCTCTAAGAAATGCTTCGCATTTAAAAGAATGCAGGTAATCATGAACCAACCAGCCCAAAAGCGAAACCTTCTGCAACATTTAGTAAACTTTAGTCAGCGCTAACCGGTGCTGGTAGCATGCAAGTAAACATGGTAGTAGAATTTGGCCAGAAATATTCATCATACCCCGCTGCAGAATGTTGGCTGAAGATGCCCAAGAAGACAGCGTCTTAAAAAAAAATAAAAAATAAATAAATCCTTACTTACGCAAGCATCTGTATGCGAGCTAAAGGACTCTGAACAAGGCGTCCACGCCTTATAAGTTCAGAGACCTTCGATACACATATTTTTTTTTTTCGCTCGATGTTTACCGCGCAGCGGCAGAAACGTAATTTCGAAATTCGAAACGTGATAGTTCAAAACAACTGCCTCTCTATACGCTTCATGATTATCCGATGCCTCGCAGGCAGATGCGTAGTTGGAAGTGCATATCAACTCCGCGTCCGCAATAAAATCTCCAATTGGTAGTCAGCGCGTGCGGTGTACCTGTACGGCTTATACTCCGTCTTCGTTTTTGAGTACGCCGTTGCTGTTATTCACCGTGAACCGATGCCAACTCGCCCAATTTTCTAACCGCTTCAATTTTTATTCGCCCCAAGTGAACTATACGATTTGCCCTAGAGACGACGGGAAAACGATCTATAATTGCAATGTTTGTACACAAATGGCGTCAGACTTCTCGCAATTTCGAGATTTCTTTTTCTTTTCGTTTTGTCTTATTGTTTTGGTTTCATACCAAAGCTTATCGCAACCAAAGTTTATCGCAAAGGCTTATCACACTAATGTTTATCACAACCAAACGCTTGTTCTTTCATTTCGTAAGCAAAAAAAAAACAAATTAATGAAACTAGATCTCTTTAGTTTCAGGAATAGCCACCAGGCGGAGATGTCCGCGCACGGATAGATGTCAATTTAATAAATCTTAGCCTGCTTAGGCATGGGGACGTATGACAATGCTGAAATGTGAGCACGAACGCATTTCGAGCTCAAGAACATGCGTTACTATGTCAAATAGAGGAAGTCGCGTGCACTGCCAAGAACATAAAGTTACAGCCTATATAATTCAAATGTTATTCCGCTCCCTAATAATAATGTAGCGGTTTTACATACCAAAACTACGATATTATTGTGAAGGACGCCGTAGTGGCGAGCTCCGGAAAGTTCGACCACCAGGTGTTCTTTAACGTGCACCTAAATCTAAGTACACGGGCCTTTGGCATTTCGCCTCAATCGAAATGCGGCAGCCGCGACCGGGATTCGTTCCCGCGACATTTCGGGTCAGCAGTCGAGCACCATAACCACCAGACCGCCACGGTGGTTGCACCCAACGAACAAAGACGTAAAGGAAGATGACATACAAGCGCTCTCCCATTACGTATTTGCCTGTTGTGAGCGCGCAGAAAACATTCGATAATGAATTCCTACCAACTCGCCCAGTTTTCGTTACTTTTACAAGACTATCACGTTCAACTGTAGCCTGTTTGTTGCGACAGAGAAGTGACGTTGGAAAGTCGCAGACAAGGGCAGCAGCGAACACGACTGTGACGATCTGTTTGTTCTTCGTGCTCCCTACCTTGTTTCGCAGTGCATCGTGGCACACGTGATCTCAGCTCGCGAACCCGCGACCTTCGGCTCCGCAGTTGCGCACCATAACCACTAGACCACAGTGGCGGGTTATTCTGCTCCCTAATATCATGGAACTTATGGCAATTATTACGTCAACATTTGGAATCGTACAAGTGGTTTCAAACTTTTAATTTGAACAGATACAAGTTTATACGACCGCAGGCCTGGCCACGCCTAACCACTCTTTATTAAGCTTCTTGTGATCAGTTAGAGCAATTATTTTCAGAAAAAAAAAGCAAGTAAAAAAAAGAAACAAGGGCGTGGCATTCAAAGTCAGAGTATGCTACTGTCGCGGTATGTGATTTCATAGCTGAAGAAATGGCCAAAATATTTCTGCTCTCGTTTCGTCTTTTACATGACGAAGCGCAAGTGTATTGCGCTTCGTCACAAATGCACAGCGCTTTGTCGAGAACAGCTATCAGTTCCAATAAATTGTCTCCTTTATCTGACAAAAACAACGGCTCTGCATATGAGACAAAGGTACCGTTGATTTCGTGTTCACCAGCTTCACGTATGCCATATCATACGCTTTGTAGAACTACCTTGACGTAATGTACCATTGTACATGACAATCTGCCTTTCCTTGCTACTGTTAGTTTCTGTATCAGCTGTGCCTGCGTACTAAAATTACTGCATTCGCGGTATACGTGCGAGCCGGTAAGGGCGGGAGACGCTGAGGTAGGAATGGCTTTTATGGTAACTCTTCCTGTGAGCACGTGACAAGTGGTCAGTGCGAACATTGTTGTACTTCAATTGAAACCCATCAGCCTATTTTCCATTCATTTCTGATTACGATTATGATAAATGGATGTTTATTGCTTAGGGCCCGGTATGGCCAGAAAGCGCCAAGACAGTACATATGAGCTTTTGTGTGGACACGTGTAGACGTGACATGGTTGCTGCAAGGGCCTCGAAAGTATCTGTAAACGCGCGTAAGACGTATATAAGATTACGACAATGAGTAGTGAAACACGGAGGTAACAAAAACGGTTTGTAATCAGCTGGTTATATACAAAAGAAGCATGATAGTGCCAGAAGCACTACTGTCTCACAAGGTCCTTGACTGCAAGGGCCTTGAAGCACTATGAGACAATTTTACATGAGACATAATGGACGCCGCAACCTTCGGCTTTTAAACCAATGTTTTCTTATTTCGGCAAGGCCACAACCCAATATGGTGGCACCGAAACCCATCCGTAAAGTAGTCTATAAGTAACGATACTTCTACGACAGCGGCCTCTCGTTCATTTCTGATGAACAAAAGTCCCTCCACTATCGAAAACAGATTAGAAAACTATACGCGGCATGGCACATCTGATCCACGTGTATAGTTTCCTCGTAAACTACCGCATTCCTTACATATGTTGCTCAAGTCATCGTGTTTTTCGTTCCAGGTAGGGACACTCTCGCCGGACAGCTAAACTAAGGCAAGAACGCCAGTCTGAAGGGACTCCACCATGCTGCCGATAGTGGCCGTATTGTTGGCGGTAGCAGTATGCCTAATTTCTGCCGGCACCATCGCCTGGCTCTACCTCCGCTTGGTCAGGCAGATGTACCGGGAGGACCACAAGGGCTCGTACGAGCCGGCCAAGATGCAGGAAAAGGTTCTTGGCAAATCGCTCTATCTCATCAACGGAAAAGCGAAGACAGCCGCGTCCGACGAAACCGACAAGGACGTCAAAGCGGCCGAACAGGAACCGTCGGACTCCAGCGTGACACTGCTGTCAGTCACACCGCGAGAGCCAGAAGACGGGATCGCACTCAACGGCAGCTTCGACGAGTTGGACCAATCACGGACGGCCTCCGGTGAGCACTCTTCGGAGAACCGTCCAATGACTTCAACACCTGCTGATGGAATTAGCGTGCGTCACTCCGCGGGGACACAGGTGCACATTGCTTACGCGGGACGATCCCTCCGTTACGAACCGATCTCTGCGATGGAAGATGACCACATTCAAAGTGCAGCGTCATCCGTCACAGGAGACCCAGACAAACGGGCGACACACACCATCGAGTCGGCTGCCAGGAGCCGCAGCGCATGCGTATCAACGGCCATAACGCACCGCGAAGAAGCAACGAGTGAGAATGTTGAACTGTCGCTGTCACCGATGCTCTGGGACTACGCGGGCTTCGAATGGCCCGTGAAGAATCGGGAAGACGTCTTCACCGCGGATGTGGATCCTCCCACCAGCTCAGAGTGCAGCGCCGCCTGCTGCGAAGACCACGAAGAAGAGGAGGAAGACTCGGATGGCCACTCGAGCACATCGGGGGTGCACCGAGTCCTGCGAAAGACGGAACGTTCGTACTCGTGCTACCCGTTCGTAGAACACTGCCCGCGTCAAGTGCAGGACCCGAGGAGCATCCAGTTCGTACCACCGGAATGCGCCCTAGTGCACTGCAGCACCGCTGCGTCAACGGGAAGCTTGCCCATATCAGAGGAAGACGAAGCTGACCAAGCGTTCTTCGGCAAGGCCCTGCACGACGAGACCTACAGGCAGTACCTGGAAAGTATCATTTTGAAGCGAAAAGCGCGAATGTACTACGGACCGTACGGCCATATTCCTTATTCCTGAATATTATACATACAAGGATTACTGCAAGTGGGCCTACTTGGAATAAATTCATCTTTACGATTTTTGCGCACACGAACTCATAGACAAACACAAGGACAAGCGCTCGTCCTTGTGTTGCTCGTCTTTGTCCCTGTGTTTCGGTGCGCAAAAACCTTAAAGATGAATGACATAAGCAACACCTGTACGCGATGTCCCCAGAACCCCGCGCCCTTTCGTATGAGAACTTGTTCTTTCAGCAGCCCAAATGTAGTCAATGACTCCTCCGTGTTGCACGGGCGAGATAGCCTTAACCTAGTTCTCTCTTTGGTGTTTAGCTTTATCGATGTGCAATCAGCGCCACATTTGTTTATTCCGGCGTACAAAATGACATCCGCGAATGTCGACGAAGTAAACTTAAGTATACCTAATGCAAACAAGCGGCACTAGACGAGTAGGCGACCTACACATACACGGATGCTGACTTGTGACTTGTAAGTCAGCGAGTTTTCCATCGCTTATTCGTACTTTTCAACGTTCACGATATTCCGCAACCAACTAGCTCACCTTTACTAGAGAGCTAAAAGCGAAAACACGTTTTCGAGGGACGCGAGCAGACACGCTAAGATTATAGAGCACGTGTACTTTTCGGAGAAGGTATATTCGGTCTACAAGCATGAAACTGGGGTCAAAAGAAAACGGATGGTACATCAGGGGAAGAAAGAGTGTGGGTCGTCTTGTCAGCTACATGGTTGTGATTGTGACAGTGTGACTAGTGTACGATGATTGCGAACTACGCGACATGGTTACTTGGCCTTGAGTGACACTGCATAATATCTTGCGCCTGTTCGATGACAGAATTACAATAGACGGCTTTGTAATCGACAGTGCTATATTAGAGTCGACAGGGCGCGACAACTTTTAGGGCATATTTATCCTGAAGCCGCACAATAGAGGCTGGAACCTCTCTCTAGACGTACTGCCGCCTCGCACAGGGCGTATGGCCTCCCGCCCGCCTCTCATTGGCCTATCGCGCCTCTGAGAGAGGGGCGGAAGGCCATCCGGCGTGCGCGGTGCTCTCATTCGCGTGACGCTGCTCCGCTCGTGTCGATCGAGCCATGGCCATGCGTTTCCTTCGAACGGCCGCGGTCGTGCACGTCCAGTAGATATTCTTTACGTTGAGCAGAATGTCACAACTCATAAAGAACGCGTAAACTGAAAGTACAAAATGCAGTAACAAGCCGCTTTCGCGACATGCGCTTTCACGCTGGCTGTGTACTTGCTCGTTTTAGTGATGAATTCAACATCTAGGCGCTCACCATTTCCTGCATGAAGCAAGAAACAGCAAGCATCTCTGTAAACTTATTTCGTTGAATAAAAGTATTTTCTAGAATAACCTCAGTTACATCGGATCCACGTATTGTGGTTGCAGGGATATGGGAAGTTACTTTGGAACATACCTGAGACAAAGGCCCCATCCCAAGTTCGTACCAAGTAACACTTTCTGCTACTATCCTGTTAAAAAACACTTTCTAGTAATTTTACCTGACGCCATAAATTTTCCGTTGTACGGGTTTCTACCTTGAACCACCTTCTCTCCACCGAACCTTTATAACGTTTAGACTGACTGTAGAGTGCCAGAAAATCCTGCATTTTCGTTGGCATAGTTGTACCTAGGAACTGCTTTCGCGTATACGGTCTCAAACGCAGTAGCGTGTTGTAACGATCCAGCACATGAAGTCTTATGGATTCGAACTCTTAAGTCTCTATTGTCAGGTTTCCCCTGTACTTACGTTCGAGAACCACTTTAGAACTGAAGATGAAACAGTGCGAATACAACGAGGACACAGTCGAATAAGTACAACAGGACAAGCGAGTTCCAGTCGCCCTGTTTAACCATCAATTATAAAAATGAACCAACTACACCCTACACCAAGTTTTTCATGATAGCTTACGGTGTTTCATGCCAACAGTCCGGGCAGCAAAAGATACACGCCGAGGTGTAATTGTCCAGATATTTAACCTTGTGCACCGAAGAACTGGTACGTACATACAAGTATGTGTGAAAGAAAAGGTAAAGTGGCTCCATGACCCGATAATTCTTAATGGATTTCTGCGTGAGTGATTATTTATGATTGCAAAGGCTGTGTGCGTATGCGTGTATGGCGTACCTAAAACAGACAAAATGTGATACATGAAAAAAGGAATTATGGCATTATGGACAAAAATATATGACATATATTTCTGCTTGTGCATATAGGACACTGTACAAAACCTAACTGAAAAAGTAAGACGTAACACCTTTTGTTTTACTCTTTGTAATGTTTTACTCTTTGTAACTACAAACGCTATGCTTGCATACACATTTAGAGGCAAACTTAGACATTCCCAAGAGCAACCATCTTTCCAAGAACGTATTTGGTACAAAATCACACTAATGATGTCCCTGACGAAGTTATCGTAAATATACAAACAACTTGTGTCTCTCAGTTCAGCGGTACAAAGAAGTCGTGAAAAAAGAGTAATATTCTCAGAGTCAGAAAGGGCAATCGCAGCGCTTTAATCGAAAGTCGTAAACGTACGTATCCATAACACGAGCCCGCAAGCGTGGGCAGCAAAAGAAAATCAAACAACGCGATCGAACAAAACATCGCGAGATTCAACCAAGAATACCGGAACAGCTTCGCTCGTTCACGAGCCAACCGGCGACACCTGGCGGCCGCGAGAGCATTCATCCAGCAGGCTGCACGACCTCACTTCCACGCGAAGTTTCTCAGCACCGTCCATTTCCGTTAATGGGGAGCACGACTCCCTGCGGTTCCAACCGTCACCCTTGAGGGGCACACACGGCAGGGACACCGCGGCGGCATTCGTGAACCTCGAGCAGGGCAGGGCGGGAGCATCCGAGGACAACAGCGACGCATTGCTGCACCCCAAGTCTAGCTTCTCTAGTGTGACGTGTCCGTGCACCACGTCGCCCTCTCGAATGTCCCCGACGTACCACCGTTGGTGTTGCTCCGGCTGCCCTTCCGACTTGGCACGGCCAGCGGCTGACGTCCCGCGGCAGTGCCGAGGAGCTGGTGGTTCCTTAACGTGCCACGTGCTGTCGTACAATTCGATGACGCTCGAGTAAGAACGGCTCTGCTCGGCCAGCCCGCAGTTACGCCTGTCCGGAGCCGCAGCGACGACCCCGGTACTACTGCCGTCGTTCGCCGACAGAGCGTCGGCGTAGCCGTTGTACAGTCCGGCTACACTGTGGGCAGCCGAGTTGAGCTTGAAGGCCGCCATGCAGGAAGCCGAGTTGAGGCCGTAGCAGAGGCACACTGTCACGCTCAGCAGGACCAGGACGACGAGGACAATGGCCAATAGGAGAAGCAAGTGCATTACCGCGCAGCTAGCCGCATTACGCCTGTTCCTGCTGCTTCTATGCGTGCTGCTGGATGTGGTTCCGCGAGGGAACACTCCGTTAACGGCCGTGCCTGGTCCGACAGTGTATATCACGGCGTCCCGCGGTTTCAGTCAGGGCTTGTTGAGGTTCGTTATATCCAGACGCATTGGGGTCACTGGAGTGCCTGCAACTCAACCTGCGGAAAAGAGCGAGAGAGGGCGACACTGAAGGCGGCTAAAGATGCTGCAGCCTTGAGCACAGATTTACGTTGACACGATAACACTGAAAATCAGGACTAGGACATTGAAACTATAATGGTGCTAGAGATGTACAAGGAGGTCGCATGTACACCGTGCTTCTGTACCGTCTCTTGCACCCTTTCTGTCCTGCTTTTGCTCGACTATGGAGGAGTGTCATTCATCTGCTCCCGCATCCTTAAGCGTCAGTTATACTGTATCCAATCGAGGACTTCATTCGGAGTAAGCCAGCCTTCTTTCTTTGATAGTATTACTGCACGTATCAAATATGAGTCGAAACTCGAGAGGAAACCCTTGTCACTTGCCTTTCGGAAAGAACGCTGGTGGCTGGAAGCGTTCTTCAGGGCTGGCTGATTAACAAAAGTGCTGCCAGTATTATCCTGAACCTAAACCAGCACGAAGGTCGTCCACAACTGGAGTGTTTTCTTTCGTTCTCCACAAGCAAGATAGTGGGGTGAGCTGCATCCTGTTTGCTATACCAGAACGAGGACAGAGAGATAGAAATGGAGATGATAGAAAGACAAAGGAATTCGCTAAAGAAAGAAGAGACTCAGTGGTGCGAACGTGTCATAAGTACATGCCTAAACCGGTATTGTCCGGCAGTCCAAGCCCAGTGCGAGAACGCTTGCAAGCATATCGTTGTTTAAGTAAAACGGGCCTTGACAATACGACTGCAACTAACCTGCATGTACCGCGGCCTTCGTGTGGCTGCCTTCGAAGCAAAGATGTTTACGGTGTCATTTGCCGCTGCGGGCAGCCGCGCCTTTATACCCTGCTGGAAAACAACACAGCATTGTAACTACTCCCCTCAAGTGCTCAAGCAGTGGTTCGATACTTCCGCGTCTTGAAGATACCAAGAAGGAAAGGGCAAAGACCGATTGTAATTGTTTCCAGACTACTTCACGAGCCTAAGGAGTTCGCATCAGCCGATTTATCTCTGGTTATCTGCGCGAGCACGTGTTAACGACAGGGAAAGGACATAATTAAGCGCACCGAGCTGGCGCGTGTGGAGCACACGTGCGAGGTTTTCTGCCTCTCAGGGCTCGCCGAGGCAGTCGAAACGACCAAAGTGAATTCGTGCTCCTCACTGATATCACCGTGGCACGTGAACTGGGAGATAAACGGTTTTTTTGGCCCTCCAGGATAAAGTGATAATAACTTGCGCTGGCTGTCGGCACCGATTACGCTGCGAGTTGTCAAGCTTTCCTGATGAGAGAAACGTACGAATGCTGAAACTGCAGTGCGGTAAACCACACTTTGCGAAAGGCTGGGCGTTCTTTTTCTGCGGACTTTCGTTCCCAGGGTCAACTTCTATACTTTTACTTCTTTTTTTTTCACAAGAGATACAGCACAGGTATGAGTAAGCTATTCAGTCTCTGCACTGTCCAATGGTCTTCTCATAAACCCGTCAATCGCTCTTTCAAACAAATGCGCGTTCACGAGCTTGTAATAGCTTACGTGAAACTTGCAATCAACCACAATTATTTGCAATTACGGAATACATTAAATATAACTACATTTGCATAAATCGAGTGTGTATACGCTCGCGTTCCGAAAGACCAATTTCTTTAGGGCCGCTAGCACGTTTCATCAATTTCAACTAAAACTCGTCCTAATTAATTTCAGCTTATTCGCTCTTACAGGTGAACTGCACGTAGAGAAAGAGCCAATTTTCAGCATACTTTGATTTCGAGAATAAGTTGCGATCTCTCGATAATGTATCTAAATTTCTTAAGAGGCCAATTTGGAGGAAACGTGACAATGGACGGGGTTTTCAATGCAGAATTCGAAGAAAGCACTCGTGCGCGGACAACTCACCACGCGTTACTTGGGCCGCCTACCCTGTCCTTCATAATTTATATGGCGCACTACATTACAATCACGGATTCGCCCTCCATTACGGAAGCGACCTCACACCAATCACCGACGTATCTTGAAAAAGTATGTACCACGGTATCACGCGTGTCGTTACAGGATCCTGCTGCAATGGTGCTCGTAACTGGACAACAAGTGGACTCTGGACCCGACGCCACCCCCCCCCCCACCCCCCGCGCCTACCTTATACGAAACTGCGTTCTCCCTTTCCTTCAGAAGTCTGGCTCGCCCCTCTGAAATATATAACAATGTGTATCCGGGTTAACTGACCCCAGAGTGCGAAATAGTTGCGGCATTTTCAATCTTTATCTTGGAAGATGGTATAGCTGCCTTTTCTTCCGTTGTATCACAGGTTTATTACGGTCCGATGTAAGAAGAAAAAAAAAAAGGCTTCGCTAGGCCAAACTAAAGCCACTCGAAAGCGGCGTTAACGTTTACAGATAAGGCGGCGCACATTCTCAAGTACATACGAACCTGTCAGTCCCGATGTGCATCGAAGAGCTGTAGTACGGCACCAGAGCGGGCGTTGCACCTTAGAGACCCGTCCACCGAAGCTGTCTCGCCGCAGGCCTGCTTGCCATCGGCTTAAGATTGCAGGTGTGGGGAGGCTGGATAAGGTGTCCGCAACGGCATCGGAAGACTCCGCGGGCCTCCCCGGCTGAGCAGGCAAGTGAGCGAAGGAGGACGACCCGGTAGGGCGGACATAAACGGCGCCCTTATCGGAAGGAGCGTCAGGACCCTCGGGGTGGGCCACGCGGGGTCCCACCTCACGCAATGGCGTTATCTTATCGGCGGAGCGGGTGCCGAAGCGTCGCGGAGCTGACGCGCCCTGCATGCCTTGTTGTCTTGAGTTGCAGGCTTGTATACCTGTGGCGTTTGCGAAGCACGATGGTCAGCTGCTCACTTATCGTCAGATAGGCCGTTTTTCCTTTGTCTTCCTGGTTTACCCGCAGTTAGGCGGGGACTTTCGCTTCGTTTCGCAAAACAAAACAAAACAATCTCGCGACGAATCCACCTAATTGGTCGGGCTTTTTTGTTTCGTAATGGATTCTTCTTCCTTGTTAGTGGTTGTCGCGCTTCAAAACTTGCTTTTCTTTCTCTGGGCGGTCGCGTCGACTCATAGGGGTATAATATACGTTACTCAAGAGGGGCAGAAGACAAACACAGCAGTCGACGGTGCCAGATTAATCAGAGAAGCAGTAAAAGTTGCACCCTCCTTGTGGCGTGTGCGCTAAGGGCGACTGTTTTATATGGGCGGTACTGGGGAGGAATGTACACATTGCACCGTGTGACCGCTGCAGGAAACTTTCCGAGCTTGGAAGGAGCTTTGATTACTGCGGCCTCAGAAATACGGCCGGAACTATTGCTGCGATTTCATATTTATCGTTATCATCTTCGCAAACAAGGCAAACTCTGGAACAAGGAAGCGACGTGTCGGTTCAAACCGTATAAGCACACCAGCTGATACAACTATCACGCACTTGCAAGAGTAAAAAAAAAAGGGGGGGGGGGGTTCACTTTAAGCCAACAAAGAACGCACACATTGTTCCCAATATAGTCGAGTGGATCAGCAAGTGCGTTTGTTCAGGGCATTCAGTTATTTATGACACGTTATCTGACATTAAAAATGGCGTCCCGATTGTGACAGCGTCAATTAAACAACTGTAGACAATTATAAGGAACGTCTCATCGCGGTATATTCGGACAAATCTATTTACTTGCTTCGTTTTTCTCGGCATAAGAGGAAGCCCATGAAAATTAAAATTGCGATGCGGCTATGCTTTCAAACGCATGTCGCCTACGGGTTGATAAATATGCTCAATAGGGTATTACACGTTGTAACTCTAAAGTGTATAAAGCAAGAATGGGTAGGAGCAGCAACACCACGTTAATGACATGAAAGATTGTGTTGAAAATTTTCGCATACATCATGTATATAGTATCCTATATTGTATAGAACGATACGTCATATTGTCATGATCTTATATATCTTGGCGACTAAAGTTCATCAACTCCTGTCGCAGCGGCTGAATTGTCACGATATGGGACACGGGTCTCTGAGCTTCTTTAAAGATCTTGATCAGTTTTGATGAAACTTTGGTGATTTTATGTACATCTGTGTGCCGATTTCAAATATGCAATTATTTTTAGTACCACACGTAGTTATTGACTATCAAAAATTCCACGTACCTTTATGGCGTCAAAATCTTTTCCTAAACTGAGGGAGTTATAAAGTAAATCAGCATATGGCAATAATCCTGAATGAAAACTGTACACAAGTAAAGAATAATGGATGTGCCAAGCCCATTTAAACCAAGGTTATGGCATGTGGGATATACGCGAGTGAGTCGATGTGAAGCTGAGGTTTGCGCACGCGGAAATGTCCATACACTTGAAAAAAAAAAACACTTTTTTAGACTCTATTCGCGATCCTTTGGGAAAGTTGCAAGAGGAATGAGACATTCAGGCGAAGCACTTGACTGCCAGGCATGGCAGGCAGACCCACCTGCCCATCACATCCCAAAAGTGGCACAAAAATGGCGCCGTCTCTCTTCGTTTTGATTTCTGGTTTTTAGGTCTCTATGCGTTCACGCCACGCAGGCTCCATTACCTCCGCGGAGCCTTCACGTGACCGCGTTTGTCCATTCTGAGAACTCGACTTGTCGATCGCAACGTTCTTCCGGCGGTTCCTGTTCTTGGACCGCGCTGGCCGCTGGTGGCACAGTCCAGATCTTCACTAGAACCCAACAGCAGCGGACGCTAAGTAGGACCATCGCCAGGCCAATCACGAAGAAGGCGATCAACATGGCCTCCATGTTCCCCTCCACTCATCTTCTCATCACACTTGCGTCTGCTTGCGGACGATGGCAGCGAACAACCTCAGACCGATCTGCAAGTGGAAACGCTTGGATTATAGGTTTCAGTTTATTCTTTGTTCAAAATACACAGGTTCATTGTTAGTAGTATGCAGACAGAGGGTCCGAAATTCAAGCGACTGCAGTGGGTCCCAAATTTCGCACGTACATAGATTTTTGGGGAAATCTGCAATGTTTTGTTCGGCGTAGAAAGGCGGCTTCCCTGCAAGAATGAGGGCTAAACTTGGAAAACCTCAAATCGAGAAGCCCGACAGAAAATTTTTCAACTTGCACGAAAGAAGAGACAGTGTTCTTCCGGAAACTTCAGACCGGCACATTACCTCACGGTACTCTTTTGCACGGTATACGTATCCGGCAAGCTACCGAAATGACTGCACGTTCTGCTCCGCAGGGAATACGCTCTACTATATGGTATTGGAGTGTGGACGCAACCCATCAGTACCACCTGTCACTGGACCAAACGTCGAGCAGTGGGAGGCCCTGATGACAAGCTCAAGCCTTGAAGACCAGCAACGTCTGGTGAATAAGGCCAAGCTGTCAGCTCAGGCCCACGGCATCCTGCAATAAGGACGCCGCCTACCTTGGGACGACTCTGCAGTTGGCTCACTCCAGTGAATAAAGTTTATTCCTCTTCCTGTCACTGGTCCCTCCACCCAAGATATAGACTCTTTAATAGCAGTCAAAGGCTTAAAGCTCAAGAGTGCATTTGTTATGTCCATTCAGCCAGCGATACGTCCGTCACACCCGTTACGCCGGTCCTACCGTACCGTTTACTCTGCGGTATTGCCGTTACGTGTAATTAAAGTGAAACAATGAATCCGTTCAGACTGATAAATAATGATCTGAAAACTCTACTGTCGTTAATTTCATCGCCATAGGTTTATTAATAAAAGAGAAAATCAAGGTCAAATTTTCATTTTTTTTTATTTCGCGCCGAAATCTCCGCACGCACATGGCGTCAGGAATTTCAAATTGCTTTTTACGTATTTTGGCGACATTGGTTCAATGAAATATCCTGAAACGTGGTATGCTACATCTATGGCCCCCGCAGAGGGTAATGTACTTACAGACTCACCGGTTAGGATTTACGTAGGCCCTAGTAGACACCGTTAAAATCTATGACGTCACGGCGATTGGTGCTGCAACTTCAAGGTGGCGTCGCCACCAGCGTTTAGTTTTTTTCGCGTTTTTTTTTCTTTTACCAAGCGCCTTCTCGAAGAAAGCGCGGCGATTTTGGTATTGCGAGATAATAATATAATTGGTGGGGTCTAAAGTTCCCAAACCACGGTTTGATTATGAGAGACGCCATAGTGAAGGGCTCCGGAAATTTTAACCATCTGGTGTTCTTTAACGTGTACCTCAACCTAAGTACACGGGCCTCAAGCATTCTCGTCTCAATCGAAAATGCGGCCGTTGCGGCCGGTATTCGATCCCACGACCTGCGGGTCAGCAGTCCAGCACCATAACCACTAGACCGCTGTGGCGGGTCCGGTATTGTGAAATAATACTTTACAAATACGAGAAAAATCGCTTTTCTCTTTAGTGTCCCTTTAAGCGTACCACGATCCGTAAATGTTTTATCTGCGCGAGTATACTTACTATTTAACGCCTCCCTTACGGGGGTGTGCATATACGAAAACCTTATATACCGAAACACGAAATACAAGAGCAGTGCCGTCTGACAAGCAACGCACAGTATATTATATTGGCTTTTTCAGGGGCGTTGTTCTTGCCGACTGGGGCTGCTTCAGGAACTCTACATAATATACTTCGAATCAAATACAGCTCCGGCACAGGGTGTCCTCTGTCGTGCCCCAATAGCACGGTGAAGAGAGCATCCAAATTTTGTTGCCTGCGTGCATTTCTTCTAAAAAATCGCCGCTCAAGCACTCCGTAGTACAGATGACTACCCAGCGAAACTAATATGTGCGGCAACGGTGTTTATCACTGGGTAAATCCCGTCTGTTCATTGAAGTCTTTCTCATTTATTGGTTAGATCTGTCTGGAAATCTTAATTGGTGTTTGCCGCACGTATGTTGCCTTCTTCATTTTTAGTGGACTACTGGGGAGTAGTGGGATTAGCCCAATTTCTGTGACGTCTTTTTATGCCCACGGACGACTTCATTTTTAGCGAACCTGGAGCGAGTAGCGTAGCTCGCCCGAATTCTGTGGCAGGGGCGTAGCCAGAATTTTTTTTCGGGGGGGGGGGGGGGGGGGGGGGGGTCAACCATACTTTATGTATGTTCGTGCGTGCGTTTGTGTGTGCGTGCCTATATACGCAAGCCAAATTGAAAAATTTCGGGGGGGAGGGGGGGTTGAATCCCCCCAACCCCCCCCCCCCTTGGCTACGCCCCTGTGTGGCACATATGTCCTGTTTCTTGCGTACGTAGGATCCTGGACGAAGTTTGCTTTCGCCAAGCCCTATACGGCTTCGCTAGGAAATCCTTCACTGTCTCACATTTCAACATTGTTGAATCTTTTAACAGCGAAGCTATTTAGGCTGTCGGTAACTTGTGCTCCATCCTAAAAAAACTATCGTCATCATGAACCGGCACGCCAGGGGCGTATAGCCAAGGGGGCGGGGTTTCAACCCCCCTCCCCCAAATTTTCAATTTTGCTTGCGTATATACACGTGCACATACATACGCACGCACGAACATACATAAGGTATGGTTGAACACCCTCCCCCCCCCCCCAAAAAAAAAAAAAAAATTCTGGCTACGCCCCTGCCGCACGCGCTTTCTTTATTCTCTTCAGAGTGAATTAAGCTCCAACTTGTGCTCCGTCGTGCAAAACTCCTCAGGTTGGTATGCGCCACAGGAATTGGGCAAGCCCCACTACCGTGTACAGCAGGTGCGAGTGTCAAACGAAAACGAACACGTGAAAAAGAGAGAGAGAAAGGAGATAGAAAGAAATAGAAAATAGAGAGAGAAAGCGATAGAAAGAAAGAAGAGAAAATGAGAGAAAAATAAAGGGAATAAAGACGTAAAAATAGAAAGACAAAGAAAGAAAGAAAGAAAGAAAGAAAGAAAGAAAGAAAGAAAGAAAGAAAGAAAGAAAGAAAGAAAGAAAGAAAGAAAGAAAGAAAGAAAGAAAGAAAGAGATAAAAGAAACGGACACGAAAAAGAGATAGAAAAAGAGAGCAAGACAGAAAGAGAAAGATGAAGAGAAACAAAGATAGAAATAGCGAGAGAAAGAAAGAAATACAAAGAAACGGACATAAAAAAGAGATACAAGAAACAAACAGAAAATTTTTTAAAAAATAAAAAAGAAACAAGGCAGGCCACCCGTCCGCGCTCTTTCTTCAGGCTTGGCACTAGTGCGAAGCCGCCATAATTTATTCTTCTTGAACATCTCTTTTTCGTAAAGCTATAGGCGTAACATTCGTAGCACCGTAAAACTAACCTCCAAACTCGTAAACTTTACTACCAAAACTTCAAAAGACTTGGCAGGCACGCAAGAAGTGCGCAATGCAAGTTTGGCACAACTGTTATGCGCCCGTGCGTCATACACCGAAATAAAGAGAAAGAAGGTACCATACCTCGTGCCACTTGCCATGGTGGTTAAGCTGGGGAGAGGGTGACGGCACACCTGGAAGCCGAAGAAACGCTTCGCCATGTCGATGCATCGATGCATCTTTCGGTATATCATTCATGGACTAAAGGTTCCAGCGCTACACGAAGTGCGACTCGAGGCCAATGTGAACATCAGGTTGGCTGTACAGCGCAGTGTACACCCTATATGTGAATCCAAGCACAGGCTCAAATCACGCGACAATCGCCTGGCTGGGCGTGCTCGTGCACGTACGCTTCTTCCAAGAAATAGGTGGAAATAGAACGCGGATGTCGACTGCCTGCTCTCATCCTCTCACAGCGTCCGCTTTCCGTCTCGATCTGATACGGCGCTTCCATGTACCGCGTCGTGTGGCAAGGCACGAAATCAAAGAACACTGCAGGTGACGGTGACATCGCTCGGCGGCTACAG
Organism: Rhipicephalus sanguineus; assembly: GCF_013339695.2. Classification (NCBI taxonomy): domain Eukaryota; kingdom Metazoa; phylum Arthropoda; class Arachnida; order Ixodida; family Ixodidae; genus Rhipicephalus; species Rhipicephalus sanguineus. The sequence goes on from NC_051181.1 coordinate 122,924,429, forward strand.
AGTGAGTTTGTACACGAAAAGGTGACGTTTTCTCGCGTCCCACGAGCTTTCCATACGAAGGCTTTTGAATCTCACATTAGGCAGCCTGAAGATAATACACGGGGTTGTACGTGCCAAAACCACGAACGCCGTAGTGGAGGGCTCCGAAAATTTTGACCATCTAGTGTTCTATAACGTGCAGTCATATCACACGGTACAAGGGCGTCTAGCATTTCGCCTCCATCGAAATGCGACTACCGCGGCCGGGATCGAACCAGCGACTTTCGGGTCTGATACGGGTCCTATTTGGACCCAAGATATTAAATTTACTTTTGGAATGGGGCGGAGTGCTTGAAGCTTGCTTCACCTCCGCCACGGGTTGGCCCGGTATTGCACTATCTCCGCAGCCGAGCACCATAAACCACTGTACGACCACGGCGAACAGGGAGCCTGAAGGAATGACTGTTGGTGTACTTCAGGGGCGTAGCCAAGGGGGGGACGCACGCACGAACATACATAAAGCGGTTGAGCCCCCCCCCCCCCCCCCCCCGAAAAAGATTGCTGGCTACGGCCCTGGTGTACTTGATCTTGCAATCAGACTATGTTAACTCAGCATGAAGAGGCGGACAGGCAAAGGAAGGAAGAAAATACGAAAATGCCCGTAATCTTTTGCAACGCTGTATCTTACATGCCCAGCTAACATCATATAATAAGCAAATAACACGCTTTATATTTTTTCTTGTGCAGTGTATTTGACAAACTCCGCCAAGATTATGTGATTAGCAAATATTTTGCATAATCACGAATTACGCTACGCTTGCTACTGTTCCTTTTCAACTGTCGCGCCTGTAACCCACTCACTTCTCCAATGCCGAAAGGCCCTGATGGTATACTATAAATAAATGAAGCTCAGTGTAGGCGCTTTCGAAATCTGTGACGTCACAGACAGTCGGTGCGAGAACTCCACGGTGGCGTCGCCACTTATCCTTCGTTTTCGCGCCTTACCTCTCGATTCTTTTTCTTTCGGTATTGGAAAATACTAATACAGTTAATTTTTTCTCCGGTGTCTTTTTCTCGGTGAGCTCTCAAATCACCGCTGCATTGTGTGTCCCATCCGAACGCATTCGCAAATCGAAACCGCGATCTCGTTCTCAGGGACACAGCGCCTAAGCCACTGTGCCACCGCCGTGTGCCTTAACTATATACTGCGTCGCCGTAAATCCGGAAGCAATGCCGCAACTTGAATAAAAACGAAACCAAAGACGAAAATGTAGCGATAGGCAAATGGGCTCGGTGAGCGCGCTGCCTGACGCGAAGTAGAAACGACCTCCAATGGATGGTGAGTATAATATGGGAAGGAGGCAGACATTCCCAGACTTGAGATTCGGTGCTTAAAGGGGTACTGACACCTTTTTTCGAAGGCGAGTTTACTCTGCCATACAAATCTCCTGTATGCAGAGACGGCTCTGAGCAAGTGTGAAGCTCAGCAAATGCTGATAAGGTATTTTAATTTCAAATTGAAGTCAATTTTTCCATGGCGCACCTACTGACATCGACACTAGCTTGACGTCAGGCTACAGTACAAATTCTGGTGACTTCACGCAGCAGTATGGCTAGTTTTGGTGACGTTAGATACCAAAACTTCCAAGATGGCCGCTTGTGCGTCATCAAAACTTCCAAAATGGCCGCTTGTGCGTCACCAACGGAGCCACGGTGCGGAGCAGCCGTGGAAACGTCAATATATTGCGCGAGCACGTGACGAGAAGCTCATACCGTGTTGTGACGTCAGGGTACAGTAGGAACCGAAACTAGCTTTTAAAAACATACTGTAATTACTTTTTCAGGGCGCACTCGCGCTTAGCACTACCTCTTCTAGGCTCTTGAGGGCTTGACCTTTCAATTGACGCAAAAAAACGACAACTGAAAATATTCGTGTTTAAGAATCAGAGGTGAGTGGTTTATACTACATCCAGCGACAAAACCAATACTCCAGTCAATAATAATAATAATAATTGCTGGAGTTTTACGTCCGAAAATCACGATATGATTATGAGAGACACCGTATAGTCGAGGGCTCGGAAATTTCGTCCACCGGAGGTTCTTCAACGTGCACCTAAATCTGGTCACGCGGGGTCGCGGGTCTCTAGCATTTTGCCTCTATCTCCAGTGAAGGCATACCCTAATGTACTAATATGGACAAATTCATAGTACGAATTAAATTATGGCGGGGAGCTAGACGCCGTCCTACAGAGGGATGAATTAAAAAGGCAAATGCTGCTGTCATGAAGAACGAAAGATACTGGGGGTCGCAATGTGTGGTCACGAGACCGGGGGTCGCAAATGGTCAAGAGACGGCATCATGATTCATGTCTGCGAGTGTATTAGTTTACCTGGGGTGACAGACCAGTTCTAGATCACAAATTTAGGCAGAGGTCTATTGGCAGATATTTCGGTGCACACAACACCACACACTAAGATAAAAAAGGCGTGTTCGGGGCTTATTTCTTCCAGGAAATGGTAACCTTCATATATCTCGCATGCATTCCTTGCGTTATCGCTGCGCGCCCGGTATTTACCGGACACGAGAGGCGTGGAGCGATCATCGTGACATAGCGCTCTTGATAGGAAATTAGCGAGCACAAGGTTTTAAAGGAAGGAAACGCACGCAAGTCAGATGACGATCACTTTAGTGCGGCAGAAAAAACACCCCAAATACTCTGGTTTGCCTCAAGAGTGCTGCAGGGCAAATAAAACTGTACAAGGAGCGCTGGGGTGGCCAAAATGTCAAGCGCGAAAGGCAAACAACATGCGCAGCACGACAGCGTCAGCGGCCAGCGCAAATATATTTCAGAAAATATATAATACACCGTACAAAACACGGAACAAGCCGCAAAGAGAGACGTACAACAACAACGCTCGTTTACACCAGCTGAATGACACCAATGATGAGATTACAATACCAACGGTGGACAAGCAATTTACGACTGTACTCCCAAATAACATAGAATTGTAACTGAAATATTGTCAGTAAAAAAAAAAATGCACCAAGAAAGGCACCAGGAACCGCATATAAGTTACACCGAAAATATTTGACACCACGAATGAGTGAATGAAAAAAATACAGTGCTCATTCCCTGAGGCACACAACACTCTGCCATTGATTTACTGGCTTCAAAGTGCACTGATGTTTAAATGCACAAAAGTGCGAAAAGAAACAGAATATACCGTTAGTTGCAAGAATATAAAGCAATAATTTTCAAAGTGCTCAGTAGGCATGCAAATAAAAGTCCCCACTGAAAAATAAACCACATGTTAAGCCTAAAAATAAAAATAAAGACACAAAACTATACATTTAAATTATGTTAGACCTTAACATGGCATAAACTTGAACACAAATATTCTTAGGTGTCGCATTAATAGAAAGCTTGAAGTTAGTCAATGTTAAACAGTCTAAGCTGCCTGTGACAGGCACACAGCATAGCACATTTCATCACAGTCTATCACCGTACAAACATCGGGCTTAACAGGTTATTAGTCATAAGCATGGAAATACATATCAAGCGTGAGATTATGCTGCCAGAACACAAGCAACAGTTTTGTCAACGATAATATACGCATAAGAGGGGAAAATAAAAGCAAATGTACAAGCAATATATGCAGTCAAGCTAATGTACTCTGCTCAGAGGTTGGTCTTCCCCTCGTCAAAAATTTAAAAGAGATTTAAATGCAATCAGCAATGAAATCATGATTACTTCCTAACAGTGCAACAAACAAATCTTATAATTTCCACTAAACGCTGCAGCCACACATCACCATACTGCAGCAGCTCATTTGGTTCTATAAGACATCTTGACACATTTTAAATGAGCTACGTAAACACAATGTTCTTCAAACATGAATATACTCTTCAAAACAGTCATGGGCAACAATATTCACGCGCAAACTATTTGTTCCATGGAAATGAGAAGTAAAAAGGCCCCACTTTTGCACAATAATTTTGACCACTGTCGTAAAGGCAGCAACATATGCTTTCAGTAAGTAGCTGCATTATCTGCTGCTTCATATTTAAAATACCTGCAGGAACCATTTAACTCATGAGTACAAACCACAATAGAAAAAAATGTTTTGACACTATGCCTAGCTTTTATGTTATCCGGGGATACTAACAATGTCCGCTTATTGTTGCAATTTAGCATCTGGTCCTGGAAAGTATGTTGTGTGACTCAGGCACGTAGGCAAGGGGGGGGGGGGGCCGAAATTCGTCCAGCCTTCTATGTGCCTGGGCAACTTTTCTTTCTTTTTGCCGTGGAAAGACTTTCTTTCGAACATTTAGGCTTAGGGCCCCCCCCCCCCCCCCGAAAAAAAATCCTGGCTACGTGCCTGGTGTGACTGCACTGTCAAGCATTGGCTATGTCAAAAAAAAAGGAATGTGGATAATTCTTGAATGAACGGTTCTCTGTATATGAAGAACACATGCCACAGTGCATTTACATTGACAGCTTTGGGCACAGCTCTTTCAGAAGGTACCTGTGCTGCTATTATATGAACCTGCTGGGCAGTGGAAATGTCAGAGCTTTCTAGAAAAGCTAGGATGTATTGAGAGCAAGCCTGGAAATCAATGGCTGTGCCCATTGTGGCAATTTTGTTCCTACCAAAAAATTTGCGTGATTCTAGTTTGGGTTTACTTTTACATACAAGTAACCAATGCATTTTAAAATAGCTTCCCTCTGGTCAACACTAACAAGTGACTTTGATCGCACCACCTTTCAGTTGCCAAGCCCAAAGACAAAAATGGGATCTGCACTCATTTTGCAAAAGTTATAACAAAAATTTGCCATTTCTGTTCATAAATGTTTGGGCATTAGCATTGGGCAAACGTCACTGCAACATGTATACGGTACAGGGCTTCTTGCAAAGACTTAATTAAAGGTAGACATTACTGTACAGCCACAATTGCATTTCATGCCACGCCTATTCAAGATAAGCCAAGTATTCCCTGTCACACCTTTCCTATAGAACTGCAGAAGCTTTTCAGAAAGTTGTGCAGGCAGTGACATAAGATATCCCTTTAGTTGATGTAACAAAATACTTTATAGTTTTAGGAGCCTCCATGTACAGTGTGAAGGTTTAACGATGCAAATGCGTGCTTTCTCACTTTGACGTACTATTGCTCGTTTGTCTCCCATATGGGGAGCACTTGGGTGTTTGGAGGAACCGCAAGCACATATAGCGTAGTATGAGAAACAAGAGAAATGCATCTTCTTTTTTTTTTTCTTCCTAAAATGCAAGAGCACTTTTCCAAAAGGTTTATGGTTAGCCTTCTCTGCGTCACAGTATTTCACAGGGACTGATCTTGATGATGTCCAGGCGCAATTTCATGTGCGCTTCGTAAAGAAAGTATAACTTCACAATGTAGGAACTCTGCTGATTAAATGCAAAACATGCTGAAGAAAAATTAGTGCTCAATTTATGGTCCTTTTCTTGATCCTGAGTTTGTGTTGGTGCATTGAAGTATAGTGGTTAATAATAGTGCCGAGCAGCTAAACAATTTGTACATAACTTTGAGCATCACAAATAAAGACAGACAGAGAAATACGGTCGTGATCACCGGGCTATTTTCCTCCTGCCTGTCTCTCTATTTGCACATTCCAACGTTATGGATGCACACCAAGTAGTCAGATGAGAATGCTTGTTAAATGATGTGGTTTGACACGTGTGAGTTTTTGGTACTAATATGTGTGGACAGTTTAAAGGCAATGCAGTCATTGTCTGCATTCAACCCGTAACAAACATGCAGCATTCCAAGAACACTTCCTATTTCATGATTTACATATGTTATGCTCATTGTGCGAGGCCCCATGATGCAGGCTACAAATATCATTCATCACAAGGACAGAAGAATGTACGTCTAAGAAATACTGAACCAAAATGTTCTGCTACCAGAAAAGAAATGCCTCAACACTTAACGGCTCGGACAATGTTGTGCTAATTACTGTGTAATAAGGGGCAGTCCTAGGTCTAAGATCATTAGGCACACTTGCAAGGTACAAACCTTAACAGATAGCAAGTTAATCTGGAATGCTCTACAATATTGTGTGTGGCAGTAGGTATTATTTACATATATAGGCATGTTATTCACACCACTCTACAGCTTCCATTGTGTAGTCTGGCAACAACTATGTTTTGGCAACAGCTATGGTTATCTTTCATGGTGTTAAATACGTAAACATGCACCAGTCCATCATGGCAGTCATTTTCTTCAGACACACAAATAACAATATCAGTTTACAACCGATGTAGTTTTCTAATGAAATGAAAGAAGCAGGCACCCTCTTCAACGCAAGTCTGTTTGTGCTGCTATTTTGTAACAATGCCTTGTACTTGGCTCTATGCATGTCTTGTCATCTAGTAATAATGGTGGGCTAATACTCTTGATAACTATAGTGCCCAGTCGTTCTGACCACTGACAAAGTGCGAAAAAGGCATTAGCATTTGAAAAGCCGTCGCTACACAATCGCCACTGCTGCACATTAGGTGTTTCACCTATTAATGAGAGAAGTTGAGAGCGTAAAAACTTGGGCTGCATAAAATTGAACAGCTGCACAAATACATGTACCAAACCTACAAAGCCAATGCACTGTTACTTACACAATTAGTGCTGTTGAGTAGCACAGTAAGATTCTCACACATTTAACACACTGTCACCCAACAGTCAAGTTGCATGCTATTACAGGAAGAATATGCGGAACGTCACATTTTTTTCCCTCACTTCGGTGAAGCTGATGACTCAACAAGTAGCACAGGAGGAAGACCAATCAAGAAATCTTTCACGCATCGCATTGCTCAGTCAGCTCCACCGCCGCTGTCGCAACCTCCTCCACCACTATCACCTCCTCCGCCGCTGTCGCAGCCGCCTCCACCACTGTCGTGGCCACCGCTGTCGTGGCCACCGCTGTCGTGGCCACCGCTGTCGTGGCCACCGCTGTCATGGCCACCGCTGTCATGACAACCGCTGTCGTGGCCGCCACTGTCATGGCCCCCACTACCATGGCCGCCGCTGTCATGCTCACCGCTATCGTGCCCAATACTCTCGTGGCCGCTGTCGGCGCCCCGGCGGGCTTCTTCGTCACTGCTGGAGTGACCAATGTCGGAAGACCAGCCACCAGGAGGGTAGTACGAGCCGGATCCAACACTACCACGTTTGTTCTTTTTATGCTTCTTGTACTTCACGGGAATAGTGTGCTTGTCTGACGAGCGGCAGAAACGGCAGATGATCCCAAGCAGTACTACCGCGATCACTATCCCAACACCAATGCCGATGCCAGTGATTACATTTACCACCATGGCCTCGTTGTTCGTTTACCTAAAAAAGTGTAACGCAAGATGTGGTTAAGAAAGGCACGCTACAGAAAGTCGAGCATGTGAAATGCTGTGCCTACAGTTACTCGGGCACAGCTATGATATACCAAGTTCATTTATATATGGGTAAACTAGGATGAACATATATAATACAATGCGTTAAGTAAAGCAAAAAAGCTAATCTATAAACAAAAAAGGTTATATATAGCCTTCAACATTTGTCACACAAAAAAAAAAAGAAGTGATCCCACGCACCAGAACAAGTTTCCTGCATATCAGTCTGCTTAGAAATACTACTAACATTGCTGATGGCAAAAAGAAGTGCAGCGTTAGCCAAGATGAGCTCATAATAGAATGATAAACATGTGCTACATATGATTGATACATGTTGACCTTGCTTTAAGATGAGGCTTTCAGCAACTATTTGGAAATTAGGAAGCGCAATGAATTACAGATGCTCAAGTCCGTGCAATATTATTTCATGCTAGCTTCCCAAGCCATTATATTCAAACAGCACATGTTTAAGACAAGTTAAAAGGATGATGAAAAACTAAGAAACCATTTTAGTTTGGTCTTAGCTCTTTAACTGCACAGAAATGCCCAAGTATGCTTAAATAGTTTTGTACAGTCATACTGATAAATAGAAGCGTTTCGAAGGGGATCTCGCATAAAGTTCCAGACTGCAATTTTCACTCCACACTTTCGCCACTAATAACAAACCTCTCCCTGCCTGTTATCCAAGTCTAAAAAAAGGGACCATACTAATCGAACTTGTGCTCATTAGTGTACCTCTAAGACTTCTCAGCAACTGCCATTTCAGAAACCCCCACACACACCGCCGTCAACCCACACATCACCAGCACCGGTGCCACCATCACCAACCCCACCACCACTTCCATCAGCAACACACTGGTCCGCAGATGTCATGTTAATTAGCAACCCTGTTGCATACATTGCCACCTCGGTACCATCATTTTGCTGCTCTTTCAGTGACCGATGTGCGGCTATGGCGTTGCAGTAACAGCATGAGAACATTATGAGCGCAAAGAGAGTGGCAAAGCCGACAAGAATGATAGTTGTGCTGTCCATGGTGAATCACATGCGCCCGGTCAGTGACGTGCACACACAGCAGAGGAAAGGTGTTCAGTCAGCAGCTGCGCAGTGAAATGACATGTCAGTCTGCAAGCAAAAGGAAGAAGCAACGCTACAAATATATCGCAGTATAAGCAGGCAATGCGTGCATAGGAAAGTGACAAATGCAGGTTTGCAACAAGAAAAGTTATCCAACACCAATACGCCCCAGTTCATTAGCTGACAGGCATTAGCTGAAATAGTACACCAGCAAACGAGATTTCAGAAAAAATTCTTTAGATCCATAGTATGGCAACTTTCAGATCCTCGTGTAATTTCGAGTTGTTATGTATGCATGGATTAAAGAATGGATTTGGACTAAGAAGGAAAAATGTTAGCTTCAACTGCAGTTTGCTGCTGCACTCATGATATAGTTGAACAATAAAAAAAAACCTAAAGATGAGAAAACAGAAAGACAAACAGCTGTGTCACACGTTCACTTTTCAACCATGTCTTTTTTGGTTGCTTGCTATAAGAAAAATACTATCTATATGCTACGACTCCCTGGTACTGGGCACAAGGGCTGACCAATGGCTAACGTTTGTGGATCAGATGACTTGTGCTACAGTCAAATTAAACACGGACAAACACAATAGCAGATGATGTTAGCATTAGGCATCCTGTTTAATGCCGTTACTTCTTTCAAACAGAGATTGTTTTCACTATATGCACTGCACTTTTGATCTTCTTCACAAAAACTTAGAGATTAAACTCGGGCCTCACCTGTTTAGCTTCAAGTGCCAGCAGCTACAATACAAGCAGAAAAGTGAGAATAGCCAGTGGTGCGAAGCCCGAACAAAAGGAAAAAGACAGTGAGGTTAAAAAGTGAGAGACGTCAGTGGCAAAGGCAGAAGGTGCAACAGTGTTCACAGACAGACAAGAGCAACACCGTCACAGCCTCTAAAGCGAGTGTTATACTGATTTGCGCAGCGACAGAAACCCATGTGAGCAAAACAATGATGCCTACCACCAGTCCACCTTATTTCAGAGGACCGCTCTTACGACGGCCTGTGTCACGGTCTCTGTGATGGCTGCCATAGGGACAGTGCTGCCCAGTTGCGAGCGCCGGCATGCGCACCAGAGAACACCCACTAGGGCTACCGAAAGCAGCAGCAGACAGGACGCAATCAATGCTGCCCGCTCGGCAATCTCCATGGAAGTCCGGTGCAAGTTGGCTGGTGGCAAACCTTGAACCGTTGTCACACGAGCCAAATCAGCTTCCAGGTAGTCACTAGTTTCTAGCAGGTGAATATACTGAAGTTTTCTGCCTCTACGTCATGCTGCTGACTCATGACCACTATGCGAATAAGAAAGTTTACGACTTACAGCATCGTTACAGCTGATGCTCAAGCTTCACTCATCAACTGCGGCTGTTCTAGTAAACTTAAAGGTGAGCATGCTTTTGTTCTGCCGAGGCTGTACGGCGCTTTAACGAGACTCTGCAAGTTAACAGTGTAACGGATAATTATGTAGTCAGAACAGCAATGCCATCCTCAAAATGTTCTCACCCCCCGCCCACTTAGGCGAGCTGTGTGTGTGTGTGTGTGTGTGCGCACGCGTTTTTTTTGTTTGTTTTTTTATGTATACCGCGCTGTTCCGGAGCACGAACAACTCCCTAAAAAATAATGGCGACAAGTTCACAGAACGATATCCTAGTTTCAGTAGACTTGATCCCAGATTGCACCACACGCTTCTGAACAGCTTTACATTTTTCATGCCTACCTTTTGCAAGCAATAACATACAGCTTGTTCCCATGGTCGCTCTCAATTTTCACTACACCCTTTTACAGTGGACAGAGTTATGACGTCAAGGCTACGGCAGACAACGAGTTCAACCCGAAACACAAACTGAACTTGTTCACATTTCTCGGTGGATTGTTATTGCAAATAGCCGGATTTTACAAGTGCAGATCCGGCGTGTGAGCAAAACTAATTTTGAAAAACCGCTTCAAAATGTAATGCGTGCCCGCCACTTTGGCGGGACATTAGGCAGCTTATTTACTTTGTTCAGCAGAAAGCTGGAATCATCGCTGGGCTCCCGCGCTCGCTTCACGTAGCTTCTTTCGTTGCTCATTGTGTGGTTGGCCAATAATAAACACCAGCAAGTCGTAGTCCACGGAAACTCTACGATCGTTAGCGCGGTGAACCGGTACATCGTTTTAGCACACATGCTCGAGTATTTCGGTATTCGAACGCCTACGTATGTCATGCAACAATCGACACAAGACATGCGGTTTGCTGACAGGACGTTAAAGAAATGTTCAACGGAACAGTACAAGGACAGCAGAAAGAAAATGAGCAGAACTTACTCGCCGTAGCGCAGCGACTGCCAAACACACCAATTCTCGGATGATCACCCAAACCAAGGCAAACGCGAAAACGCGACTCCTGCGAAGACACAACCGTGCGGCGACTGTTTGTCCGTACGTGCGGTTATGTCGCAGCGGCCAAGGCTAACCGCTTTTCGCGAACTTTACCGCGTAGTTTCAAGCCACCGGAACGACGTCGATTTCCAGCGAGGGGCAACACACGAGATCCGTAAATGACGTCCGCATGCTGGCGTCGCGAGAAGGGTTGTTCGGTGAATGTTTGCCGCTACCTCGTTGGTTGTTTACAGTTAACTCGCCGAAGGCTGGTTAGCTTTGGTGGTCAAGCGGACGCGGGAGTATTATTGGGAGCTGTTAATTTACATACGTAAGGATTACGTAGTTTGGATAAAACACAAGACGCATAGCGCACGCGATTAGGCGCGCAGAAAGGGTAAAAACAGAGCCGTCTATTCCTCTGGGTAAAAACGTTTCCACTTGACTCCAGTTGACTCCGCCTACACCGCCTTGCAACAGCTCAAGCAATCGAAGGTCGGCGTATGTGAGCCTTTTTGGGATAGATGGCAGCACAAGTTCCATGTTTTCCAACGGCGCCCAACGCTTTGTACGCTTTGTGCTTTTTTCCGGTTCCAACCTCCAACAGCAGTGTGGAAGCCCGTTGGACCATACGTTGGACAAGTGATCAGGACCATTATCGCAGCTATATTAGACGGTAATACAACGGAACCAAGGTTAAAAAACTACATAACCATTTTTTGACAGATCTCAGAGGTCGTGAACAAAATGATGATGATAACAACACAGAAAACTGGGCGAGTTTGTATGCAAACAGAAGGATCCGTTTTCCTTCTCTAAACTTTATTTGAAAGTAAGCGCTTGTGTCGTATTCTTCTCTATTTGTCTCCGTCGTCAGTGCGCGCTCTCTGGTAACGATGATGATGATGTTCACCGCTTTGACGTCTAGCGCCACTTCATAGGGCGCGGTGAAAGGCTGCTACCCGGGAAATTTGAATGATGAGGTGGTGTCGTCGTCGTCGGGGCAGCATTTTTGACAGCAGCAACCTTTAAACCATCCTTAATTGCCTCTTTATTCCATGGATTGTGCACAAAATAGAATTACGTGGTGGTAGCGTAAATGTTCCGTGCGGATATTTTCCTTAACGTGGAAATCGAGAAACGCGGCAAAAGAAAGTTCTGCATCACCGCCGGCAGTTCAGCGTTACCTACACTAGCAGCATTTTGCCTAAAATTGAGGAAAGAAAAATGAGCAGGAGCATAGCACAACATGACTGACACCAAAGGTATCGGCCACCCATATATTCGTCAAGTCAGAGCGCGTTTGCAGACAAACCTGTGCAAAGCAGCCAAGCAAATGTTCCCGGCTAATACGCTCTCTCTCTCGGAGGTCACATGTTGGGCCTTCCTCGAAGGAAAAGGTTGAAGACCTTCGTGAGGTGCTTCGCTTGGCCAGGCTGGCCGCGTGACGTAATTTCCTACTACTAGTTTATTCCGCCCTCCATGTTGCACACAAGTGGAGTGTTATTCTGGACTTTGTCAAATTCCGCCATTCGTCAGCACTAATTGGTCCAAAAGGTTGCTTCAGCCTCTCCGATCAACCTAAAATGCCACCATTACGAAATTTGACAATATGGCAGAATTCGACAGTGTCTACATTAGCATCTCTGGTTCAAAGGCAGTAGTGCGATTTAGTGGCGCTGTGTGGATGATCATATATGTATTTCTTTCTCCTTGTCTCTCGCTTAGCGTTTCGCCATTATTACACACGAAGGTAGCGATTGACATAGGCGTACGCACGATGGGGGCGGCGGTCCCCCCCCCCCCCCGCGAAATCACGTAAAGGGGGCCGAAGGGGCACCTAAGGGGGCAAAGTCTGGGCCGTACTTTTACTGAGTCAGACCTGTCCCGTCGTTGCTTGAAGATCAGGGTTCACTATAATCAGGGTTATGGCCACGCAGGTTTTGGGGGATAATGGCGACGGAAGGCCCCTGATGTTGCATTCCAAGATCTGTTTACTTCCAATTTTTACTCCCGGAAAGCCAAGGACCAATGATAGGCCATTACTAGAAGCATGTCATCGCTTCCTTTTCATTTTTTCATCGATTGCTCAGCACGTTTTCTTTTGGACACGACCAACCGATGGGGAGGGGGGGGGAGGGGCTGAGATAAAACTTTGTGCCCCCTGTTGGAGAACTCTGAGCGCAGTCCTATGGCGATTGAAATTCAACTACCAGAACAAGACCCTGTGCATTTTCTCCTAAACGCTTTATTGATTGCGCTAGACAGTTGGGCCGCGCCCTCATATGTTCACCTGTCCCAGAATTTTTTGCTCTCATAAAGTGCACATTACAAATACTTGATGTCAAATCAAAATTCGTACAACTATTTGACAATGCGGGCGTTACTTCGTGAGTAAAAGGAAAAGAAAGACGTCACAGCATATGAACTTCCAAGTTCGCATCCACGGTAGAATGCACAGAATGGCGAGCTCTCACTTCGAGGTCACGGCCTCTGCGACACTGAACACCGTGTTGAAGTCGTCTGTGCAACCGCTGAAACACTACTGAAGGGCCGGCCTGTCCTTGCGTACTCGAGGCGGTCTTGGTGACGGCTATGTAAAAGAGACCTGTGGGTCACTGCTCCACGAAGGAAACAACACTGGAGTTAACTCTCGGCGTATATATTAAGCATCTCAGTACTTTTGATAAGAGAAAACGCACCAGCAGTAAGACATCCATTGTGTTTCGAATGCAAATGCTGCATTGATATAGTTTCGATTTCAACTTCAGGCGGCATTTGATCGCTTCACAATTTGCCGGTGCTTCCACTCTCGCACAATAATACACTCAGGGAGAACTTGAGCTCTTTTGTTCTTCAATCTTTACGGACTTCTTCTTGGCGTAAGTCTGGTACGTCTGTGTGTACACGGTGTGCTTCCGCGGAGGCTCCACCGTTGGAGGGGGCGTATAATCGATCGGCGGCTCTATGTAGTACGGGTGAAACGGGTATCCGTTACGCTGCTGCTGCTGCTGCGGATCGTGGAATGGCGGCAATGGTAGTGGCTGCGGCTGTTGCTTCGGCTGTGGCTGCGGCACCGGCTGTGGAAATGGCTGTGGATACGGCTGTGGCGGTTCTTCCGGGCGCCACTGGTGGTGGTCGTGCTGCTGCCGAGGGTCCATGCACGGCGACTGCGGTTGCTGGTGGTCGTCGGCGAACAGTGGATGCGTCATCTGGTTGCTGCTGCTGCTTCCGTTGTTGCCGAGGTAGGAGCGCACGTTGCATAGCAACCAGAGGCCAAATATGCCGCACGCGGCTATGACGATTAGCAGAATAAACCACAGCAGCAGGTTCTCCATGAGCAGCGCCAGGGCTGATGTGTATGTGGGTCTTCTGCACGGACAGCACAAAAAACACATTCAGATATCAAGAACAACCAACGGGGCGTGAGCTCAAATCACAGGAGACTTTAGAAGACAGCGGAGGTGTGACGCAAGTAGGCCAGAAGACAAAAGTAGGAGGCGTCACAGCAAAGCTACGTTAAATGAACAATATGTGTAGCCTAGATTAAATCATGTGCTACTATAAATTATACTTACGTTTTTGAGTAGTAAGAGCTATATTAGGGGGCTGGGCCATATACCAGAACATATACATACATAGTAGCGAAATATTACGGGTGGCATTAAACTTCCCAAGTCTCCACACCTTGTCGCCATGCTGACAGCGTTTACACGCGTGGTTAAAGCAAGTAATTATGGGTGAATAGCCGCTACACTGCACACAAGCCGCAGACAATTCCCTTCACTCTTGAGCTTGTGTGCACGCCTGACTTTTCCAACGTGAATTAGTTCGCGGACCGCTTGCCCAGACCGGACGAGCTGGACTGCTTGTCCAGACCAGCCCGACTCAAACGGTCTATAGAAAAGAGTTTTTTTCGTGTCTAGTGGACGTGTCGCGGACGCTGATCAAGCTCGACTTATCGGTTAGCTTCCGCAGGTCGCATCTTTGCATCGTCCCTCCTCAACACCCTCCTCAAATTTCCTTTTTTCCCCTTCCCCTTGTTATCCGAATGTGGAATAGCAGTTTAGGGGCGCATGCTAATCCTAATCTTCCTTCTCTCTGTGTGGCATTTCGTGCCAACTCGCTGCATTCGATTTCCATTTCGTGTGAACTTATCCTTGTCTAGTCTAAGAACTGCTCGTCCAAGCGGGCTAATGCCACCGAAATTTTCGCGAAAATTGGCGACATTGATCCCCTCTAAAGGGGCACTAAGGAGGCAACACAATTTCCCTCGTATCAGCAAATTACCTTTCCACAATACATAAAGCACCTCTCCCTTGCTTTGAGAAGACGCTTGCGGTAAGCCAGAAAACGCACAAAAAGGAAATACAGGCAATGAAGCCACATTCTGGTTGCCTCCCTAACTCGTCGTGACGTCATAGATTTTGACGGCGTCTGCTATAGGCCTACGTAATTCGGTAAAAGTTATTTGCATTGTGTTCTAATAGAGCAGTGATAGCCAAGCAAGTTCGGGGAAATTTTATTGATCCAAAGTGGCTTTGAAATCCGTGAAGTCACACAGACATTCGTGTGCTGAGGTTCTGATGCAAAATTCAGAAATGCAAGATTCACATTGATTTTCTCGTCTCTGAATGAGCATACGCTGATGAAATGAACCATAGAGTTCCCAAAGGACAATTTATAATTCTAACCTTATTTAGTGTTTCACTTTGTGTCCCTTTAGAGTCTAGACTACGTGGACACAGAATCGCAAACATCGCCCTTTGTAACCGCTTTTTATTAGTGGTACGAGCACCATGTTACACACGTGTTTCTCCTCCAAGCACTTCCGGTCCAGCACTTACTTCCGGTTTTAGGAATACTCAGAAACAAGTATTTCAGAAAATAGAAATACAAGGCTCTGAAGTTAAGAGTTATATTGGACACATGTGATATCGGAGCATAACTTGACTTAAGGGCCAATTAACTGTCAGGATAATTGATGAAAATTATTTGAGTTCACTGAAAAATTTTGAGCAGCTGGCATCGTTGCGGCATCTGGCGGATCAGATCTCAACCACGGGCTTTGTACTACATGGCCTCAGCGATCCGCTTCGGCGGCAGGAATGCGCCAGGGCACATGAACGTCGATGTGCGAGTGCCACAACCAGACAACTAAGTCAAGGATCGCCTCCAGATTTTTTTTCTCAGGCTTAATTCTCTTTTCTTCTTTCTTTTCCTTGTGTAGACAGCATCTGAGCTCACTATATAATGGCACATTCGTGTGGTCGTTTGAGAGCGTTCTGGCCGTGTTTGAAAGGGGTGAATCCAACAGCTTTAAAGAACTACAACGAGAATAAGCAGGTATCTAAGTCATATTCCTCTTTCCTTATCAGGTATTGGGTCGCTTATTTTGGTAGTAGAGCTCAGTTGCTCCTTTACATCTATTTTTCATAGCCTCCGGAGCGCTCTGAAACAACCACCAAAATGTACCATAAGAAAGAAAGAAAGAAAGAAAGAAAGAAAGAAAGAAAGAAAGAAAGAAAGAAAGAAAGAAAGAAAGAAAGAAAGAAAGAAAGAAAGAAAGAAAGAAAGAAAGAAAGAAAGAAAGAAAGAAAGAAAGAAAGACGAATAAACACAAATTCTACGCAACTCCAGTCGTCTACCAAGACACTGAGTGACACTGAGGAGGCTAGAACGTTTAGAGACGTCGGTATACCTACCTTGGCAGCAAAAGAGTAGCGCTCAGCGCGTGGATGATCGTCCCAGTGACGTAGTCGACGCTGAGCTGCTGCGTAGAGGCGCGGAGACATGCGGGGTGCGTTCGACTCGTCGGCGCGTATTCGGCAGAGGCAGCGGGATGGCTGGCTCGAAACGTTTGCGGGCACCGGCGGCACGGTGCAATAACGTTGTCGGCTCAGCGGTAAGCATCCGTCTCCTTCCGTGCCCGAATAAGCCATGTGGAACGGATGCGAACAGTAGTAGCTCTAAGCGGCGTATCGGGCATGGCGCGGCGAGGGTGGACGCTGGCACTCCCCTGCCTGGCAAACAAGCCATTGACTGTCGGAAAACCTGGCTGCGTTGCTGCTCTCGTTTGAGTTTCCCGACCCCCGCTTGAAACAGTGGGGAAAACGTGTGACGATGAAGAATCGCGACAGTTCTGAGTTGAACTTTAAACGTGTGCTACGCACTGACGTAGCCAGAGGCGAAGGGGGGGAGGCTGTTTAAATCCCCCGAAATTTTTTTCACTGTTGCATTTTCATATATATAAGCACAAACGCACGCACGAATATACATAAGGTGTGGAGGCATCCCCCCCCCCCCCCCCCAGTACCCTTTATCTCGAAAAAATTTCTGCCTGCTCCCCTGGTGCTTTCGAAGCAGAAACAAAGAGAAGGAACGAATAAATGTTTTTACGCGTTCCTGCTCTTCCTTTCTGCTTGCGCAGCACGCCTAAAGTTCAAGTATGAAACAACTATAGTTCGCGTTTCCCTTTAAATTTCGGCTCCCTCATGCGCTCCATCATATGCATGCGCAGGGTTCCCCATTAGGGCGGCCCAAGGTTCATCGCAGCGCCGCCCCCCTACTAAGTCAAAGTATGGGGCAGATATTGCCTTCCCCCTCTTAGGTGACTGGGAAGGAGGGACTTTTGACCACTCCTGTACATATGGCGCAACACATCTCCAATGTTCGTCCGGAGCACTGGTTGTCCGATAGAGATACCAGCACATTTACAACAGCTGGACCACCCAACGACATCGTCGGCAGAGGAACTTGCTCCGGATTAATTCAAACCACCTGGAGTTCTTCGAAATGCCGCCTGAACCTAAGCGGGCGGGTGCATTTCACTCCCATCGAAAATGATGAGGCGGCCGTGACCGGAAATCGAGCTCTCGTGCTTATAGCATCGCTCTGTGTAA
Organism: Rhipicephalus sanguineus; assembly: GCF_013339695.2. NCBI lineage: Eukaryota > Metazoa > Arthropoda > Arachnida > Ixodida > Ixodidae > Rhipicephalus > Rhipicephalus sanguineus. The sequence goes on from NC_051181.1 coordinate 122,942,163, forward strand.
CCTCTGGCGATTGTACAGATACGTATATAGCGCTTGCGTGCGTATCGCGCAAACATGCATCGCGACACCGGAGGCGCGCAGAGACAACGCCCACCGTTCTCACCTCTCCCTGTCGAGCGCGATGATCCGTAATGCGCGGCACACAAAGGGGAATGGTGCATTGTGTCGTCGCCGCTTGTCTATCAAACGGCCACAACCAGTCACGCGGTCGATGTCGTGGATCAACCATTTATTAATAAAGCGTATCGTTCGACGAGTGCGACAGGACAAATGTTTGACAAGCTCGTTGAATGACAGAGAAGGAGGGAGCGACGGTTAATAAATCAAGGAGTTTAGAGTGAAAGTGCATGGAACGGCTTTTTGGTGGGAAAATAAAATTGAGTGCGGCGCAGCGCCACCTGGACGGGAGCAGGGGAATAAATAAAGAAAAATGAGATCTTTTAAGCAATGGGCAAATCAGGACAGCACAGCGTGGCGAAAAGCAAGGACACCCGTCTATTTGGACATATCCGTGCACGTTAACGAAGTCGACATGGTCTACAATAATCCGAAGTCCCAGCTATACGGAGTGGCTCAAAACTATGCCTTGAAAGAATAGACTGTTGGGCGAGTTGGTAACACATGACATGTAATAGTTGAAACCACCCTGCGACACGTAGACCGGGACATTTACAGGTAAGAGCGTGTGTCAATTCATGGTTACGTGGTCAATTCATCATCTCGATGCCGTCATACACATTCATATGCAGTCTACAGATAGTAGAAATAACATACGTACAATATAGTGCAGTGAAACACAAAAATACGTGCTAACATAATCGTGTGTAAGTACATTTTAGAAACACGTACCAGAAAACGCGCCGAGCAAGCCTCCATTATTTTTGTTAATAATAAGTTGTAGGGTTTAACGGGCCAAAACTATGATATGGCTATGAGGCGCCGTAGGGGACGGCTCCGGAAATTTCGACTGTCTCGTGTTCTTTAACGTGCACTGACATCGCGCAGTACACGGGCTTCTACGGAGTTTCGTCTCCATCGAAATGCGACCACCGCCGCCAGGGTCGAACCCGCGACTTTTGGGTCAGCAGTCGAGCATCGTAACCATGAACCGTACCATCCCTGCATAAAAAAAAAAATTGCTAAGCGCAGCGAGAATTCAAAATCGAGGCAGGGAAAAACGAAGGGGCAACCGCGCGAAGCATTTGGATATCCGTCGGGAAAAGCAGATAAACAAGTCCCTACATTAATGCTTTTTTTTTTTCAAGAAACAAAAGACGACGAAGGCAGTCGGTCACGGGACTGCAGCTCTGGACGCCGGGACGTCAGTCTGCCAGAGTCAAGCGAGCTAGTTGGGCGTGTGTTATTTCGCTCAGTTTTAGATGCGAAGTATCTTAAGGCCGAGCTCAATCCGGTGGTGGTGGTGTGCGGCGTGACCACCCTTACTGCGCATGCGCATACCCTCCCCACACACCTCCTCTTTACTCACCCTCTCCACTTTCCCTCTCCACTTCCCTCCCCCTTTCCCTCTCCCCTCCCCCTTTCCACTCTTCCTCTGATACACGGGCTAGACATGCCGAAATTCTCTCCTGCGCAACGCCGCGATGAGCTCGAGCGCATGCGCGTCCCCTCCCCTTCTCTCTCCTCTCCTACGCTGCCCCCTTCTCGCCCGCCTGTCGACCGCGTTCCCCGCTCGCCCTGTGAGAATTAACGGCCAGGCTAGATGGAAGATACGACGCGCGTAGCGTCCCTCTTCGCGTTCCACGACGCGAGGTCGGTAGCATGCCCAACGAACGCCAACGGAACGCGATCGTGCAAGTGCTCCGGCTTCGCATCGCCTCATGGTCCCCTTTAGCGGGAGATGGTGTAATTTTTTCTTTGTCAGGCCCTGATACCGTGCTTTTAGCATGTCAAACGGAGATATCGGCATGTTTCAAACGTAAAGCGCGAATCACGCAGTGTCGTGTTGAGGAGGCGCGATTGCTATAGTGTGACCGAGATAAATTCGATGATAGCAGTTGCAGCGGCATCGAAAAGCGTCGTTTGCCGCCATTTTTTATAGCCGACGTACACGGTTTCGATTACAAGATCCGCATCATTCTTTCACTTCCGTGAGTCCAAATCCGGGCTGTCCAGAGGGCCCGCAATTTGGCGGACGGGCGCTCCCTTCCTGTCCCCACGTGGGTGCGGTCGGCAGCCGACCCTTCCCCTTGAGGGAATCGGCTCCTCAGGACAATTTATGAATAAAGTTCACTGACTGACTGACTGACTGACTGACTGACTGACTGACTGACTGACTGACCTGACTGCTGACCTGACCTGAACTGACTGACTGACTGACTGACTGACTGGCTGACTGACTGACTGACTGACTGACTGACTGACTGACTGACTGACTGACTGACTGACTGACTGACTGACTGACTGACTGACTGACTGACTGACTGACTGACTGACTGACTGACTGACTGACTGACTGACTGACTGACTGACTGACTGACTGACTGACTGACTGACTGACTGACTGACTGACTGACTGACTGACTGACTGACTGACTGACTGACTGACTGACTGACTGACTGACTGACTGACTGACTGACTGACTGACTGACTGACTGACTGACTGACTGACTGACTGACTGACTGACTGACTGACTGACTGACTGACTGACTGACTGACTGACTGACTGACTGACTGACTGACTGACTGACTGACTGACTGACTGACTGACTGACTGACTGACTGACTGACTGACTGACTGACTGACTGACTGACTGACTGACTGACTGACTGACTGACTGACTGACTGACTGACTGACTGACTGACTGACTGACTGACTGACTGACTGACTGACTGACTGACTGACTGACTGACTGACTGACTGACTGACTGACTTTGCGTCACCGTGATTGTGTTTCGTGCTCCGCTTGATGACACCAGGAAGTTTTTGAATAGGGTACACAAAGCTTTGCGTTAGCGTTTGTCGCCACTGCGCATGCGTCGTGCGCTATCCTTTCGTGGTCCCCCGCTAAGTGACGGAAAGCTGCGGGCGTACGCAACGAACGCTATCTTTGCTTACCCCATTCTAAAACTGCCTACCGAGTGGACAGCTTCGTGGTGCTGCGCGACAAGACCAATGTGATACAACTGTGATTTCCTTTTTTTTTTTTTCGTTCCTGCAGACGAAGCGACAAGCCAGCGGTCGTCCGTCTGCTTGGGTCATGATCAGTGATGCCAACCCCAGGGATTTATATTTAGATCTAGGCATTTTCTATCTCTTTCATGAATTTGGCGTCTTTTTGTTTAATCAAGGGATTTTTGTAAGGCTCTGAAAGTGTTGCATTACGCGGCCTATTGACAGGCGTTAGTGAGTAATCACGCGTTTTCAACTAGAAGGATTTAAAAAAACGATAATTTTTGCTATTTCCCGAGTGAAGGCGATAGCAGTTCTGTATTGCGAGATTATCATACGCTGAGTACTGGGGGGTGGGAGAATGACACTGCCGTCGTGAGTGTTTATGGACGTGCGTATCATCATGAGCGCGCTGAGTGATTGTCAATTGCTTTGTGAAACTAGAAACAATTTTGTCTTTTAGTGCACAGGAAAACATGCCAAGTTCATGCTCGGCGCGTGCCTTCACCTTGCAAGGTTGCTCCGTGTCAAATAACTTCTGGACCAGGATTCTTCGACAGCAAGCGAGCGAAAGTAGGACTAACAATTGGGCGAGTTAGTACAGATTCATTATTATGAAAATTGCCCGACGGAAAGAGACGAAAAGATTGTTCGCGTGTTTTCAGTCTTCCAGAGCGAAAGTAGTGACAAAAGCATTTGGGCAAATGGGAAGCTGATGGAAAGTACACAGCATGGCTATCAGCCAGCAAGGAAGGGCCCCTGTATTTCACTTCAAGTCATGCAACGCTGATTGCAAATGTGAAAAATTAGAAATTGACCACCACCTCGCAAGCTGGAAGCACAAGAAAGGCGCTACAGTCTTGCAGTCGACCTGGACGATAACATCGATGCCTTCAATGAGTGGGCAAAGCGAACTTGACTACTATGTCTGTCTCTATACTGGCACCATCTGCAATTAAGCCCTTTATGTGCAATTACAAAAAATAATGTAGAAAGAAGACCTTCAGTGGCTGTTAATATGCTGTTTTTTACTTCTAGTGAGATGCAGAAGAAATGGGCCAGAGAGCGAACTATCATTAGACTTTTTTAAAGGTCAAGGAGCCTGCATAACGACATGGAAAATTCAATGTGGAGACTTCTTCGTGAAATCTAGGAAATTTTAGGTGTCAGTCTGAAGATAAAACGTTGTCTTAGGTTGGCATCACTGGTCATGACGCCGGCCTATTTTGACGGGTGAGTGATGTTTAGCACTTTATTTACTCTAATCATATGCTACAATCTTTGGCTTTGCGAGTCGTGTTTTCATGTAATTGCACTTAGCGCGCCACACAGAATTGTTTTCGTCTCCGTAATTCTCGCGTGATTCGCTACGTTATGGCTTTGACAGGTGTTTCATTAAGTCGTTGTTTAGGGATGCGGGACTGAGGGAACTTCGCGATTACGTAAGGTCCGTAGGGTTACTCATGTTGTACGCACACTGGATGCCGCTTTCGCACGTAGTCACGTTGGGTATTTTTCGCGCATTGTACATAGCGTGTGTATATGTGTGTTTGTGAAGGTACGTACTATTTGTGTCTATATGTGGTCATTGTATATATCATAGTCCTCACCCGACACCTATAGGAGTAGCAAGCCAGTCGATAAACCAGGCTAACATATCCGGGAATTTGACTAAAGATTATTGTCTCACTCTCTGTCTGCGCGAACCGAAAGCGCGCAGTCATGTAGCTTCTCTCGGTGGTTTCTCGCCGACGATGTTCGATTCTGTCGCAGCTTGGACGAGAAGTCTAAGCTTCTTTTTTTTGTTTTTTGTTTTTAAGGAGAAACCCGCGCCAGTAGGACAATGTGCCACCGTTTCACTTCTGCTGTTTCTCCGCCCAATATATGCCGCCATATTATCGCACCAGTATTTGTTTCAGGTAGCTTATTTATTTATTTATTTATTTATTTATTTATTTATTTATTTATTACAGAACGTATTATAAGACCGACTCATTCGATCATGCTATGTTTCTACTGCGCCATCAGAGTTTTACTGCGAGGAAATTACTTTGGTTGATCATTCTATACTGTGTGTCCGCGTTTGGAACAGCGGTGAACATGTCGTCGCACAGCGCGTACTGAAAGGATCCTGCCTATTCAAGCGCACTGAGCAAATCTTTCGTGATCGACGTCTTTTTTTTTTTTTTTTCACTTTTTCACTTGGATCCTCTAGCTAGTTCGTTTTGTTTGAAATTTTATGAAGTATTATATTTATGTAATTTCCTGCAGCTAATGATGATTAGCCGCGAGACACCTTAGGATTGGCGGGCCGCATTGTTTTTGCAGCTTCAGCTGCTGTTATCTACGTGATTATAGAATGGTGCGTAAACAGTACTGGGTTTAATATGGAGGAGGGCAGGAGAGGCGTTAGTTTAGAGCGATGGGGGGGGGGGGGGGGGTAAAAAAGGGGCGTGTACCCTATCAGCCAGAATTATCGGCTGGATTTTGTCCTAGACATTTCGTATAGTACTAATGGAATGAACCTTCACGTACACAAAGTTTCAAATTTTGGCCACAACGATGACAAATCTATTTTGTATACCCGAACCAATGCGCAGCGAACCTCCCCCTCTCCACCCCACCCAAACGCCCGAGGTTATGGTACTTGACCCGAGCATGAATTTAGTTGTTGCAGCATGGTTTCTGTTATGTTTTCCATTGCTTGTTTATTGTTTTATTTCTTTTTACGCTTTACTGTGTTTGATACTCTATTTTTGTGTCCTTCACGTCAGAATTGTAGGGAATTTGCTCAGTGGATCAACGTCTTGATAAATAAATAAATAAATAAATAAATAAATAAATAAATAAATAAATAAGACATTGAAGTATTATAATTACAGTAATAAAATTACTTTTTGGGCTCATGATTTGGTAATGCAATTAATTACTTCAAGCGAGTAATTTCAAGAAAATTACTCATTAATTTGAGTCAGCTGATAGGAGGACATGGCAGGTTCTCTTCTTGGGGGTATACATTCAAAAATTAAGGAAGAGGGGGGGGGGGGGCGGAGTCAGGACATCAAGACACCTCCTTGTATCCGCCCATGATATGTCTGTTTTCGCAAAGAAATATCAGCCGCAGTAGTGCCGGGAAAATTATTGTCAAGAAGATTTTTATTTCTTCGCTCTACACCAACCACTTTGGGCTCGGCACACGAACCCACGTGAACGAGCGACCATGGCCTGTAGCCGAGAGACAACGTACACGGCACGTTTTACGCATGCCTGCACGGCCCCAATCCAAACACGTGCAAGCGAGTAATTAAGGCTGCTGCGACGAATGTAACAGTGGGTCGCTCGGATAACACACAACACAAAAACACACAGGTAAGACGAACAGGAAAGAAATGTACACGTGGGACACCTCAACGTCCAGACATTGTGAAACACGCGCTGCACAGCACAGGCAAAAGAAATGTGATAATTCATCCGAACTAAATCCGTTCCGACAACAAACGTGAATATTTAGAAAAGAAATAATAAAAAAGAAAGGCAATTGTGCTGATTCGGCATTATACAAATTATCCGCACATTTCGGAGTGTTGCTCTTGTGTTTAATCAAAAACAGCAAAAGAAACAGATAAACTAAGTGGCAGCTAGCCACACACTCTGCTTTTAGAAGGCAATAGAAAAAAAAATAATCAGGATAGGTTAACTTGCAAAAATAAATGATAAAAATAAATGAGGAAATTAACTCTTCGGCGACTTGAAGCTAGTAACCGTCGGGTGCTCACTTTTGCCCCGCCCTGGACAGGAAAATAACACGAAGGCTAACCACGCCCGCATTACTTAGCCAAACGCAATCAACCAAATAGCCGCAACACTGAACGTGGCCCATGCTAAGACTTTGAAATATGTAACAAGGACAAAACAGTATCGTATGGATGATCCCCTTACAGAACACTAAGCAGATGTTTTGGACGCAAGCTCGTGCGTTGTAGTGTAATTTATGGCGTAGTACAGGTTACAGTGAGTCAGCAGGCGTTGTAATGACGCCGCTTGTGTCAAGTATCGAGTAACGTTGGCTTGTGTAACTTGTTACAAGTACTCGAACACACAGGCTCCGCATACGCAGCGTTTTGATGTTTTCTTTCTGTATTTGTTAGCGTTCTGACGATTGAGAATAGGTTGACACCATTGGAAGCGTATTTATACATCCGCTAAACCCACCAATACCATTGTCTACAGTTAATCGGATAGACGTGAAACGTATCCGTTTCTCGTAAGAACAATCGAAGGCTTTTCGCCAGAAAGTTGGCTGTATTTGCGTGTGCCTCTAAATATAAGTTTCGAGAAGAAGTTGCGAAACACTTCAAACTCGGCATTTTGCTGTTTGTACGATTCCCATTTCGTTTCCTTCTTTTCTTGAATTTTAATTTTTGTTTATAGTACGTATGTCATATACTTTTATTTCACTGTTATTAAACAGTATTGTGCTGCCGATTCGGTTCCTGCGAGGTATCACTCTTATATATGACATCAACAGGATGGTCACAGCAGTGCCAAAAATGAGATTACAGAAGCGATTAAGTCCGGAACGAAGTCTCCACGGCGACGCTGCAACTGAAGACAGGTGTCACACCTTTGCAAACAATTATATAAGCGCAAAAATGACAGTGTAACTGCACTACGTCGTTTTACAATAACATCTGCGTACGCAGCCAAGTCCTGCACATGTTTCCAGATTTCTTGCACGGCGGAAATCGATGAAGCACGTACGAAACTTCCCAGTAAACAAAATTAATTGCAACAGACCATGATGAGTATAAAGAGAACATGTCACTCTCTTTGCCGAGAACAAGCGTAACATAATGTTGGCTTGGATATGTACATATTCTTGGTGCGATGAAACGTGTGCAAAGGCAGCCCGTTCATCGCAGAAAAAAAAAGCATACAAAACGAGATAATGAAAAAGCCACATAACAAGACGTAAAACACATCGAGAAGGAGACGTAACAAAAAGTAACATAGTGCACTGACGTTCAGCACCTTTGCCAGATAGCGACGCCTTCATGGTAAACACCCCATCAATGACGCGAATAAATTATGAGAATATCTCAACCGCCGTAAAGAACAACTCTGGCGGTAAGAAACAGGCTGACAACGATGAAGGAGCGTATACACGGTGAAAAAACTGTCGTGAACAGCACATTCAAAGTTACACAACAAACACTCATGTTCCGTGCAAATAGATAGACACGGGCAAAAAAAGAAAAGAAAAAACTTTTGACGTTTGAGTGAATGGCGACAGTTTTAAAGGCGACTGAAGCACCTGAATGTCATAGCGAAGACCCTTTTTGACATACAAAATCATTAACACTCGCTGCAAACACACAGACGATAACAGTATGAAAAAGGTGTATAGATAGTAATATCTACGTCACGGTGAGTCGCACAACGTGCTTATAGTCGTATGTCGACTCGGTGAGGACAGCCTGCGCAGTAGGCGTGCAAGCGTGCATTGTAGAAACAGACCCTGCATACAATTATTCTCTATTGAAGAAAAAAAAAAAAGAAAACACCCTTCTACTCCTTATTAGTTAGCTCTGACAGTTCGAAACGAAAGAGCGCGGTACACCACACTATCATGGCGCAATCCCCGGAAGACGCCAAAGTACTACACTGAAATAAAAAAGCCCGAGGTTGCCAACAATGAGAAAACAAGAAGACAACATTGGGTCAATGTTAATCTCTGTTTGGACCGGCTAGGCCTTACTTGGGCTCAACATAGGTTCCCCTTGCCAGCGATAGCTGGTGAGAGCCCGAATATCCATTGACTCATTTATGCTGTGTGGACTCGAAAATGGACCGGTCCGAACAGAAACCGCTACAGGGGTTACGTTGCGTTCACGTTGAGTTCTTGCTGTCCCCAATGGTCTTTCTGCTGAAAAGTAATTGAACCCCATGTCGGATTTTTTTAAGGTCTTCGAAGTGCTGAACAGAACTTCCATTGGTTCGGAGGAACATCTCCTGTCACTCCAAATCAATGGATGAATATTCCTGAACACGTGGTGTCGCTGGAGCCGACGTTTCGACGAGTGATCATGTCTTCTTGAAGGCCTACCTTAGCGCATGCAAGTGTATGACACCCCCCCCCCCCCTTCCATATTCGCACCTGCTCTCTCCTTCTCCACCTTTGTGATTGGGGTATATAGAGTGTACGAAGCATACACGTACAGGCTGTTTCACTCTTAGGGGGAAAACTCGGATCGCATTGAAACGTGCTACGAGTTTTCCCCCTAAGCGTGAAACGGCCTGTACATTCGCCAATGTATAGGCGTGATGCCTTGAAGAAGACAAGACCACTTCTCGAAACGCTGGCTCCAGCGACGCTCCCTGTTCAAGAATATTCATCCCTTCAAGCCTCCATCTCCTGCCTTGTTTTGTATTTCCAAACCAATGATGGAACAGCCGTCAGAATTTGAGCATTAATCGTCACGTTTCTGGCGAGCCCACTTAATATGCATATAGATAAACGTGATTGCGAAGCTAAAAAAGCAGATGAGTACTTTGTGAAGAAACTCTCGTCTGGCCTTCGGCCTAAATAGAAGCAACCGTCTCCAGAAGCAACCGTCAACGACTTGTAGTTCATGAGTGCAATAACGTGTTACTATGAAGCGCTACGTGCAACATCGCGAGAGTAACTGTAATACTGAATCTTGAATTCGAGCTTTACACTGCTTGCGTGTGACGGCGATAATAATCAGCCTACAGTCACCTCGACATAACGTTAGTTAGTATAAGAAACGAGTACAAATGACTGACAGCTTTATGCTTGGGTTAAGATTAGAGCGAAAACACGCTGTAACCGTAAGTATTTGTATAGTGTAAATACATCGACAGTGTGGCAGTAGTTTGGCATTCAAGCGGATGAGCTTATGGCGCGTTTTTATTTCATTGCTTAGCGAATGAAAAAATGATGATAACTTATGTGTTGTAATGACTATATCGTAAAAGACGGATTGAAATTAAACACACACGCGAGGCATACATGTTGTCACACGACGCCTTTCAACGCTTAATGTGAGCACAGGTCATATTACACACCTCCACATGTTCGATTATAACAATTCGATGTCTGTGAGCCTCCGTGAATATCTTGTGTTAGAGTCTGAACGCAGTAACGAAGTCTTCATGTATACCGCCAGTGACTACCCTCCTGTTGATATTATGTACTTGGCTGAGGTGTAGCCCGCATGCTGCAAGAGGACCGAACGACGTGTAATGTTTTCGATCTGGCCGTGGCGTATCAATGTGGCACAGGAAGGAATGTTGGAAAACTGAAACACTTGTCCTTTCGTAACCGACCAGACAGGCCGTAGCGGCCGTGTGAGCCAATCAAAACTGAGAAGATGGCGGGCTTTCACAATGTACTCGGTATATATACCACCTTCGCACGGACTCTCCCGAAAGTTGCAGAACTATAATCACTCCCGTACAAAGTTTCCCACAAGAAGTTCCGGAGGAAAGTCCGGCGCTAGTGTCTCCGCAGGAGCTGCCAGTTCGGCGGTTCAGACCATGTAGTAACGATGCTTACAGCGCTTGAGATTTAACTTTGTCCTTTTGCTTTCAAACGGCTCTGGGTCACTTTAAAATTATCAGTGCCAACATATTGCGCTACAAGTACAACAATTCGCAAGGAATGATTACTCGCATGCCTACTGAGTTGACCACGTTACTGTGTTTAAGAAAGGCAAAGTATTTTTGAAATCTGGAAAGACAAAACGCAATAAATAACGTTAGAAGGTAGTTTGAAGAGATATATAGGAATATGAGACAAATCCAAGTTCTGTAACCATCATTACCATGGTGTGTCTAGACAAACGCAGCGCCAGAATGGCCTCGAGCAAATTTTGTACGAAGCCACGATTCACTCTTCCCCGTCTTCGTCCGCATCGTGAACGGCAGCACGGGCTCCGAACCCAGCGCCTCCGCCACTGGAAGGCTCTGACGGACCTCCGTGAAAGCCCTCGTTGACGTGGCTGACAGCACTGTGTTCCTCAGGCGGCTGCCAGGTTGATGACGTGGTGGAGGTGGCGGCGCCTTCGGAATGGTGTTCCTGACTGTTGGACACCGGAGGTGGGGGTCCGTACGGCTTGGTGAGGCTCACTGGCGTCGCGTAGTCTGGCTCCTTCTCCGCCGTCAGCGGCACGCAGCTTAGGTCTTCGTGGTGGTCGGCACCGGGACTTCCGGGCACCTTGATGTCGGGAACGTCCAGGTCGTGGTTGTCCAGGCACTGCGTGGTCGAGCCCGAGCCCCCGGGCCCGTCGTCGTCGCAGTCCTTGTAGTTGAGCACGGGGTAGAGACGGCCGTGCTTGATGGTCGAGTTGGCGTTTATCATGCCGTAGTCCTTGGCGTCCGAGCAGAAGCGCTTGAAGGCGACGTACAGGCCGATCAGCGTGATGCTGATGACGACGAACAGCACGATGCCCAAGATGATGCCGAAGATCATGGCGGCGGCTGGGGTTGGGACTTAGCGGTCAGCGGGAGGGCAAACCTCTACCTGCAAGGAGGCAACAGAAAGCACGGCGTCATGTAAACGTGTTCGCAACATTGCACAAGAAGTTCATAAAACAGCAGCGAGTATATAGTCTTTTGTATGGACGAGGTACTGTACTTCTGCCCAGTTACGTGCAGTAAAATCCTGCTTTAGCTTCAGTGAGAAGGCCAAGTGCGAGCGGAGAACTCGAACCGTGCGAAACGATTGATGAAGTGATTTTCTAGACACGTAAATCATTTGGCTGCACGCAAAGCATCCGTGTGGAGAGTGCAACATGAAAATCAGAAAGTGAAAAACGAAAGAAAAAAAAAAGGAGCAAGTGAGACATGCGAAAAAATAAGCCCGAACCAACAAAGCTCTCCAGAAAGCCGGCGTGAACTCAAATCATCGGAAAAGTTTCCTGTTGTTGAAGTCATGCGTTATTTCGCTATAGAACGCAAGGGTGCGAGTAATCCGTTACCATGGTTGGTCCATAGACACATGCGTTCCGCACTTATGGGATGTCCTTAAGGAAGGCATTGTTCACACGTCCCCTAGCCGTCGTCTGAACCGACGTGTCCGCCACAATGCCGGCGTCATGTTCGTCCTCTGCCGTGAGGTCGCCCGCACCGGGAAGCACGACACCGTCGTCCACACTGTCGCCCCGCCAGAGGGGCCTCGTGTCCACTCGGGGAGCGTGGTCCTTGAAGAGCCCCACGGGCATCTGCAGCAGCTTCGGCCTCGACACGAGCACGCCGTCTCGGTCGTCGTGGTTGACGTCGTGCCCCGAGAACGACGGGTCCGGCGTCTTGGTGATGTGCGACGAGACGCCGCTGTCGGCTCCGGCCGACCTCTCCGGGCGGTCTCGACTGCGCACGAAGAACGGATTGCCCACGTCCTCCTCTTCGTCTTCCTCACGCACGCTGGGCATTGGTGGTGCCGGGACTTGAGGAAGATGAGGAGGCTGTCCCGGAGGAGGAGGCGGCTGCCCCGGAGGCGGAATGGGTCCGTGAACGTCGCACATGTGGATGTGGTAGACGCCCGGGTCCTGCTTGCACGTCTCGTTGCACTGGGGACACGGCGGACACTGCTGGTTCCGGATCTTGTTCTGGAAATGGGCCCGGCGCTTGGCCCGCTTGGAGGCCGTTATGCAGACCGACACGCAGAGAACGATGATGACACCTATGGAGATGACGATGAGGGCTCCCAAGAAGATGGCCATGCCCGGACCGGCGTCGCCCAAGAAATTATTTTCGTTCCCGCCTTCGTCGGGACTCGGCGTCTTTTCGGTTGCCGTCGCCGACGCGTTGTAGGCGGTGCTGTTGGCAAAGCTGGTGGGCGTCGCTGTACTCGGCAGGGTTGCCGTGCTGGCTTCCGTCCGCCCTGGCGGAACTGTTAGCGGGTCACTACTTGTCAGGTTAGTTGAGGCCATGGCGAGTTCTTTTTGCTTAGGTGAGAGGGTTAGTGGGTGAAGGTGGCGTAGTTTGCGTGCCCGGAGATAGAAATGCAGATATAGATGGAGTTATGGATGCACCTGGAGAGACGGGAAAGAGAGAAAGAAGAGAAGAAAGCAGAAAATGGTAGCCTCCGCATCAGAAAAGTGGTGATAAGCATGAGAGAGAGAGAGGAAACAAGGAAGAGAAGAATGAATTCATGAATGAATACACGCCACATGAGCACCCGTCATTTATTTGCAGATGTTTATCCTTAAGCAACGTGCTAAGACACTTGAAATGTTCATCTGTCTTGAAGTAGATGTGCTGACAGAAAATGCTTTTTTCATTTCTGCTTTTGCAGTTGCCTGTATACAACGAATGCCGAGATCTCGCTTTGCTGTTGTGCTGACTGAAACTGCCGTTTTATATAGAGTTAGTCTTGCTGCATCCACACGTAGATGCGACATTAAACAGGCCTTTCACGTCGTGAGGCAATCACTCTATCATCGCAGTTTTGAAACACGAAACCACACCAGGACTTATGCAAATGGCACACGCCCGAATAAAAGTTTTGGGTATACGTGCGCACTGTCAGCGTTTCAACAGCTGGCGCAAAGGTCAGGTGTGAGACCTATATCTATGGGCCAAATAAAATATTGCCGCAGTGGTGTGTTCTCATAGAAACGCTGCCACATCACGTAATACCTGAAGGGCGTACCGATCACGTCCCCGTTTGCGAAACTCAAAGTGATCATGTAGTACGAATCTGTCTTTCGAGCGCGCCTGTGCACGCATCCGCTGGCTCGAATATCGTATAAGGGCGAACGTCTACGAGTGTGTAAGTTGTGTACTGACCTTTAAACCATGACCAATTAGCGCAAAACAACAACAAAAAAAGGAGAAAGGAGCAAGATGCACGCTATGTGACTATATATTTTCATGGTCAGAACACAGTACTAACCGACTAGTCCAACAGCAAGTGAGTTCAGGCGCTGTACGCGCGAAAAAAAAAAAAACAAGAAAAAAAAAACAAAGAAGGGGCTTCTGTTTGTAATACGGCTCTGTACTCTTTACTGAACAAACTGTCTGAAAACTGCATGAAAGCTTTTTGTTTCTCATAAGGATCGAAAATCGTAAAGTTGGTATCAGTATACGTCTAAAACTTTTTCTTTCTTTCTTGTGTATTTCATTCATGTGCGCGTTTTACGGAGAAACTAGGCTCGCAGCACGCAGGAAAACCTCGACGATGAAATGCAGAGGTAATAACCATGCATAATAGATGTACTTTCGGAAGGTAAACTGAAACACCACTACGCTTTCTGTTTTCTTTATCCTTTGACGACTGACCTTGTGATAGAAGGCCGGCTTCACCCCTTCGCTTATTGTGCGGTTGTTCTATGCACGCACGCACACACACGCGCGCGCACACACGCACAAACATACACACACACACACACACTGTCCTTTTCGCGCAGCACAACGCTTTGCCTTACTAGAAACAGCTCGCCCACATTTGACAGTGTACGCGCTGCCCGTGGCGGGAAGGGGGGTGCCGCCCAGTCACGCTCGCGTCTCCGTGAATAGCTACAGGAACAGCCCATCCACTCGTTCAGGAGGGACAAAAAGCTGTACCACCAAGGTCAGAGCCGTAAAGGGAGAGGAGGGTGAAGGGTTCAAACCCGCGCTCGACCCCCCGCTCGCCTCACTACTCTCTCTCTCTCACTCGTCCTTTACCTGACACCGAGCAAGAGCTCACCCAGCAACGCTGGGGCAGCAGCAGGGAACGGCAATTAGTGATATTGGGGTTAAAGAGGAAAAGAGGAGCGCCAGTCAGCGCTACCCATGCGTGTTTCCCATTCCGAAGAGAAAGCGCGCTGAGGCCGTGTCGAGGCTGCGGCGGCGGCTCACATATAATGACCTCGAGAATGTCGCCGGCGCGAAACCAACTCGTGCGCGGTGCGACGCTTCGTCAAGCGAGGAAGAAGACCCGCCGTCGTCGCGGGTTCGATGCGTTCGTACATTCTCGCACATACCCTTTCACTCTCTTTCTCACGCACAGATCGAGGCTCGGTCAACCATTCTTTCTCTCTCTTTATTTTCATCGTTTTTATTTTGCGTTTACTTTAGACGTGCTGCGCAAGCAGCGAGAAAAAAATAAAGGCAGGAACAAACTTTTCCGTGTTCCTGCTCTTTCTTGCTGTTTACGCAGCACGTCTAAAGTTCGTAATAATAATAATAATAATAATAATAATAATAATAATAATGATAATAATAATAATAATAATAATAATAATAATAATAATTGCTGGGGTTTTACGTCTCAAAACCACGATATGATCAAGAGGGACGCCATAGTGAGAAAACTCCGAAAATTTTGACTATCTGATATTCTGTAACGCGCACCTAAATCTAAGTACACGGGCCTCTAGCATTGCGCTTCCACTGAAATGCGGTCGCTGCGGCCGGGATTCAATCCCGCGACCTTCGGTTACCTCGAAAGTTCAAGTACGAACCAAATAGTCTGCAAGGAAGCTTTTGCTGCAACTAATTTCGTTCATATGTTTGTTTAATCTGCAATCTTCCCGCTTAGCTGCGTGGGCGTGAAAGTGCACTCCGCCGAGTCGTCCTCGCCGCTGCCGGCGTAGCGCGGCGCGATTTCGCCGTGGAAACCGCGCGTCAGTGTAAACGGGGTCGAGCATGCGTGGCGGCGGCGGCGGTCACACAGTGCTGGCCACACGTGCATGAAACCAGCGCCGGCGCAGCGTTGTATAGGAGTTGTGGCCTTCGCCTGCTTGTACCACGCGGCGGGGGACCATATATCTATCTCTCGTTCTCCCCGCGCTGTTTAAAATTCGTGCCGTAATTCGCGACTCCGCGCCCGTGACCCGGCTCGCGCCGCCGCATGGCCGCACTTTCGGCGCCGGAACGGCGGAATTGTTTTGACCGCGGTCGATGCGGCTTACACAAAATGCTCGCCTGCGTGGTGGGAGACGGTGACCTGGCGGCGTTTTTTTATACGCACAGCTTGGTGTATAACCTCGCGAAGCGCCGGTCTTGGCTCACAGGTCGCTCTTTCACGAACCGAAACCACGATATGATTATGAGAAGTGTCGTAGAGGACGAGTTCGGAAATCACGACCATCTGGTGTTCTTTAACGTGAATTAACGTCGCACAGTACACGGGAAAGAGCTGTTTACTACCTTTACCGAAAAACAGGGGACCACTGGTAAGAAACACGTCATCGCTTCATTATCAGTTTTTGCATCCGTTGCGGAGCTTGTTTTCTTCTGGACTCAGCCAACGGTGGAGTCTGCGGTGAAACTTCCCACACCCATACCCTCCCTAATAGAACACTGCGCGCGTCTGTGGCCACGGGCTCAATCTAAAATATTTGGCAAGTGAGAAGGTTCGTTTTGAATACAGTAAACGGAGCTTCTGTTAAGGTGTGATATGCCCGGGACAGTCGAGCAACAGGGGATACACATGCTCGTCGTCTTGGGTTTACAAACGTATTGTATAGACGTGGTACATTCCTATTGTTCTTAGTTGAAAAAAAAAAAAAAGTGTTTTGCGTAAGCAGGTCCTCCAAGTCTGAGACGACGTATGATGGTGTCGACGCGTTGTCGAAGCTGAGGGTCTATATAGTAGGTCGAGGGCAACTGACGTCGCTTTTATTTTTCTGTTTTGTTTCATAGAAGACGTTGAGCGCTCGCTGAAAGACTCCGCCTGTGACAGGCGGAGTCTTTCAATGCTGTAGGTACAGGTTAGGCACTGCAGCAATCGACCAAATGACAGCAGTATAGTAAGTGAGCATTGAAACGAGTCAAAAGTAAACCCTTCACGTACCGGTCGTCAATGCGCACATCCAAAATCGGTGTTATCATTGCGTGGGTAGTACACGAAATGTTTCAAGAAGCGCAAAGGCTCGAAATTACGGTTAGCGCCCGTTGACTGAAAGGGATATTGAATGAAAAATTAAGCAGGCATGTGTTGTTTCACAACGCCAAGATAAGCCGTCCTTACCTCAAGAAGAGCCTCGATAAATAAAAGGGGCTGGAAGCGAAGCCGCACTGTGAGGTTCCAAAGTTACCATGACGTCATAGACCTCCACAAAGTGTCGGATAGGGGGCTATAGTTAGTTTCCTGACCGGTGAAAGTGAACTGCATTGCATTCTAAGCGATCAAGCGAAGTCCGAAATTAGCAGGTTTAAAGAACCGCGTTACTGCGCCACAACGGCGCAAAGACGCCAACAAATACCATCAAGCAAACTACTGATATCCGCGACACTATATTAAAAGTTGAAACTGCTTTGGTGATCCTACAGAGTCACTGGGATGTGACGATACTGAATGCCATAGCATTCTTGGGCCTCTTTCGCCGAATTTTCGATCGTCGACAGTGTCTGCAAGTCACTCTCATCATCGTCGTCAACTGTCCACTTCAAGACGAAGGTCTGGTCAAAACACCGATAATTTACCCCGTCTTGCACGAGCTGGTTCCATTTTATGGCTGAAATTTTCTGAATTTCGTCGCTTCACGAGAAACTTTTCCGTCCGCGGCATTGCTTACCGTCGTCTATCATTATTGACCATAGGCTATCGCACCTTCCCATGACGTCGGCTGGCCTACCCAGCTGCTATTTCTTTCTGAGTATCAACTAGGATATCGGCAATGCACCTGTTTGTTCTATGGTCCACGAATTTGCTGTCTTCCTATCTGCTAGTGTTACGCGTATCATTTTCCGTTCGAAAAAACAAAAGGAAAAAAAAAGTCCGAATGTGTGTAAGGCGAGAACCCGAAACATGAGAAGAAGTCACGTTCGCTGAACAGCTGGGGTCTGTTCAACTGAAACTTCGACATGTGACAAAGCTACGCAACGATTGTGGCAACCCACGGTTGAATCATATGAACTCGCGACCTGCGCTATCCTCCAAGCATCGCGCGTTCCAAGTATTCAGAATGCACCACCCACGCATTGGTATATAATTGTTCCAAGCCAAGAGAGATCGCAGCAGAAAAAAAAAAAAGAACTTAGGGTCAGCATCCGCATCACAAGACTCTCTAGGAAGACGGTGCGTCAAGGCAGTTGCGGCGAAGTCGTTTTGCGCGTTGAACGACCCCGAAAAGAATACTTGTACACACGCCCAAACTCTCTTCGCTAGAATTCGCGCGACAAAAACGTTGCATCGTTTCGGGGCAAATCCCTATGGCCCGGCAGTGTTCCATGACGCACGCGTAAACACCGCACACTGTCGAACGGAACGCCCCTGTTCGTCTGAAACAAGAAAAGGCGTCGACATAGCCTGGCAACAGCTTCGAATCGAGGGCTCTCGCACGAAACGAGAAGGCGACCGCGGTCCCCTACGAGGCCCGCTGGTGACACAACGCGACAACGAAGATATATAGACCATCTCGAAAACCCCCGCCGAGATTGTGCGCGTGCTTCGGGGTCAAGGCGAAAGCACCCTTTGTCAACGAGTCCGCGTTGCATGTGACCGCCGCGCGCAGTTCACGAAGCCTGCAGCGTGCCACTGCAAGACCCTGTGGGCACCCCCGTCTGGCAACCCTCTCTCGGTCAACAACTGCGCGTGCGTGTGTCTGTATGTATTCCCCCTCAGCGGTGCGGAGCGGGGCAACGTCCGTTGTTCCTCTCTACACCAAACAAGTTCTGCAGGCCCGCCGCCGCTGGCCGAATACACGCAAGCCCCAGTCGCCGCGTGCGGCTCTCTCCTCAAGTCTGTAGTTTCCTTTTTCCAAAACATCGGGCGCACCCCGCCCTCTCATTATCGCTAGTACGAACCCTTTTCGTGATATGTTCCGGCCTTCACAACTCCGTTTCATGCGTGCTGGCTGTCATTGTTCATAAAAGTTATAAGCTGCGCCGTTTGCGCGCCCATTGCTGGTTATGACTGTGCCGTTTCGTGACAGCCGCCGGCATGGAGCACTCTCGTTCAACTTGCTGGCAGTCTACCGCCCGACACACTCAGCATAACCGTCAGCCGGCCTCGTTTTCCTGAATCAATAGTAATAGTTGGGCTAGTTGGTAATACATATCTGTTAAAACTTACAACGCTAAAATTCACAGTGTTAAAATTTCCTCCTTATAAAATAACAGGCTTCATGGGCAGAGTCAGGCACGGGTCAATAATCCGGTTGGTCGGTCGGTCGGTCGCTCGCTCGCTCACTCACTCTGTCGATATGACGGCCCACGAGAATAGCCTTGTGGTCGACATAATACATCGCTAGAAGTGTTAGTGAAGTCTTTTCTGCGCCAAACAGCCAGCAACATTATATAGTACTTAAAGCTGCTTTGGTATGACGGTAGCTTGGGTTGGTTCTGCCTAATTTTTTTTGTTTACATACCTCTTGTACATACACTAAAGGGGGGAGGGAGGGGGGCTATACTGCGTAACGCAACAGATGTTTCCGAACTGCCTTGAGAAAGTAGCAGACGACCAAACACAGCAAGAAAAGATTCCCCCCGCCGTCTGTTCATGCCTCAAGGTCTACTTCCCACTTCCGACCGCTGCCGTGCACACGCGGATAAGAGCCGCCGACTTCCGGCCTAGTACGAAAAAAAAGGCGAGCTTTTCCATTGAGGCGACCCTCAACGCGTTTTGTATCCAAAACACGTTGCAGCGGAGCGTCCGTGTAGAGAGAGGGAGAAAGAGAGAGAGATACGAAGCGGAATGGGCGTTTCCCGATGCCGACGAAGATGTGTAAACATCGCAAGATACAACGTACTTGTACATATAGATGGTGCGCGAGCGGCACGTTTACTTGTTGAAATGTGCTTCCCTCTTAAAGCCCTGTGCCGGATTAGTAGAAAAGCACCCCGCACAGCTCGACAATACCAACGTGCGTGTCTGTTATAGGTATATGCAGTTCTCTAAAAGGCAGTTTCAGACCAGGCTACGCAAAGCTTTGCGTTCGCGGTTGTCGTCACTGCGCATGCGTCATACGCTAACCTCTTGGGTAGCCACGTCAAGTTACCTAAATAACGTATTGTGTCCAAGCAACGCTAACGCTACGAACCCTATTCTAAAGCTGCCTATAATGTCAACTGCAATATTCCTTAACAAAACACTGGATAGCGCGGATTCGACATAGAACAGAGAAAGAACACTAATGCACAGGACAAGCGCTTGTCCTGTGCATCAGTGCTCTTTCTCCGTCCTGTGTCGAACCCGCGCTATCCAGTATTTAAGATACAATTTTCCTAGAGTGGTGACTTGTTGTTTCGTCATGCTTAAAGAAACGCTGGTTAGCTTTAAACGTCCTAAAGGGTAGTAAATACGAAGCTGTATTACGGATTTCAGCTCATCAAACGGCACACATCAAGTGCAGACACAGGAAAAGTTGTCAATCTCGTAAGAAAAGTGTCAGGAAAAGATAAAAGCTTCACGCGACGAGACAACCGGCCCTCTCGCCAACTTTCGATGCTAAACGCGAATTCAGTTGTTTGTATTGTCAGTTTTGTATTGTCAGACAACGCGGGCATCACCTCGAAGCATCACGGCGGTCAGATGCACGTACGCAAATAGCCCACATTTGACCTTGATTCGAGCGCACAGTCTGTGACGCATGCTAGCCACAGAAGCTAAAGAACAAGCATACAAGATCACACCGAGTCTACGCGCTATCGGAGCGCGCGCGCCTTCGAGCAATGCGACAGGCGGCCGACGTCGCAGGTCACGTCCTTTTTCTGTTGTCAACTCGGTCGTGCGACGAGTCGTCAGCGCGGAGGCATGCCCGAAAACGAAAGACAGAAAGATAAGCTCACGTGCGCTTTGCCGGCACGCAAGCGTCCTCTCCTCGCCGGTTTAGGCCTACATGCGGAGCGTCGCGGTGGTTTTGCATAGCAAGACTATTGTCTTCAGAAGACAATGCCCCTGGGAAAAGTCGTGGGACGTTCCCGCGCGTTGAGCGGCTATAGGATGCGGTATACATAAGACAAACCGACGCCTTTTGCACCCCGGCGGCTTATGTTACATTTTTTTTTCTGTACAAACTGGTTCATATAGCCCTGCGGCAGGCTATTTGCATTGACGTCATCATTGGCGCCATCTTGCGGTACTGTTACGCCGAGAAGAAACCGCGTAATCGAGAAACGCGTGGCATCACGACAGGCGCGTCTTCCGCGGAGCGATACTCTGCTGAAAAAAAAAAAAAAAACGGCCACCGTGATGAAGAAAATAAAGACACGGTGTACGCCAGATAATATGATGCACTGACGTCGTCATGGCGGCCACGTTATAGGTTACCACTGGCACGGTGAGCCTCTGCGACGGTGACGTCACGTGAAGGCTATTTGATTTTAAATGTGCCGTGCTGAATATTGCCGCGTGCACGAGGCCGTAACTACATAGGAAACATACGTTGCACTTCTACAGCAGCGAATTGAGCCTTTTGGTGCATCAACAGTAAAGGATCATGAATGGCGCACAAACGTTAGGAGGAACAAGGACAGCACTCTTTCTGTCCCTGCGTCTTCATGCGATATCAATCATCCGTTGCGCTTTTAGCATAGCAGTGCCACGCATATCTTTACCACTCCCGCGGCTACAGCTGAGAAGGTAGCGGTGTTTGTCTCGTATCGTTACCATCGCACTGTTACCATACTTGGTTGCGACTGGCGTAGTATACGAACACAGTTACCTGTGTAGTGTACGTATGCATACACTGCGCGCTCAGCTCTTTTGCAGCAAGTGTCACGGCTTAAACTCATCAACAGCCATGCACACATAGCACCCCAAAACCCCGCACACACTTTGGAAGTGCTCCTATCTTGCCCTCATTGGTCCATCTCTGGTCCTTCAACCCGCACTGTGCTTATACTTGTGCTTATACTTGACCTTTGAGCGGAGAACTCAAACCACAAGTCAAGTCATCGATGAAACACTGGGCCACCCCGCATCACATCCGCGCACCTTAAGTCACCGCGATAGGCACGCCTGCGCTATCTCGGAGGCCGCGATGAAGCACAAATAACACTGCCAGTGAAAGCCATGGACTTGGGAACCCCATATTACTTCACTACCTTCAATAGTGTGCTGCTTATTACAACGCTTACCGTAACCTGCCGTAACTTGTACAGTGCGCGGCTGGGCGCGCACTGTACAAGTTATGCATACCGGGCATTTAAAACGAAACTCAACTGAGGGTTTCTTTACGTGCCGAAACCACATGATTGAAGCACACCGTAGTGGGGGACATCGGATTGATCCTGGTCACCTTGCAGGACCCTATTAAATTTTTTCAACCACTCAGCCGACCTGGAGGTTCTTTAACGTGCACCTAAATATATAACACGAATGTTTTTGAAACTTGTCCCCAACGGGCACACGCGTGGATGCACATGGCTGGGACGGAAGCATATACCGGCAAGCGGCTGCGGAAGGGGCAGGCATGGGTCTCCTGCTTGCTAAGAACTCGAACCGGTCAACGATTGAAGGTATGCAGTTAAGTATATCGCCTCACCTGATGAATCTCGATCGCTGACGCGTGTTGCGTATATCCCGACACCTGGATGCAGGCAGCACTGGCCTCTTGACGACTACATCCGCGAAAAAAGATTCCGCAATGCGGATGTGCCAGGATCAAAACTCGAACGTGCTGCCAGTTTTATGTAAACAAGTGGCACTGATGGCGAATGGGTCGCGTACCCAAACGCACGCACGCAAGCACGATGAAATATAGATGTATGCTTGATAAGAGGCTCGACCTAGTGGTACGTCAGTGGCGTCGCGCGTCGATTTCTTAGGCACGCAGGAATCGCTGGTTATCTTGTTGTTGATTTAGATGCTCACACCGCTTCCAGCATACAGAATTCGACTGTTGACCGTTCGCGCATCTAAGGCCCGAGGTGACCATCTCTGACGCGTACACGAAGAACCTTGAAGCACGAACTTTGCGAGCTGTTGCAACCCCGATATGATTGTGAGGCCAAGCCGTAGTGGAGGGCTCCGAAAATTTCGACCACTTGGGGTTCTTTAACGTCCACCTAAATATAAGTATACACGGGGCCTCGAGCATTTTCGCCTTCATCGAAATGCGACTCCCACGGCCGGGATCGAACCCGCGACTTCTGGGTCAGCAACAGAGCACCGTAACCACTATACAACCGCGGCGGCTCCTCACTTATACTACGGCGTGCCTCATAATCATATATCGCATATTTCTGAACACCTGAACCTATCTTATTGTCGCTGACTGCACTGGTCAAGTTAATATAGGATGAATCAAGACCACCAAACTCTTCACACTCACGTCTGTTAAAGGGACACTAAAGAGGAACAATGAATTGGTTTAGATCGATAAATTGTGCTCTGAGAAGTCTAATGTCGTTAATTTCGCCGTCATAGGTTTATTAATAGAGGAGAAAATCCAGTTCGAAGTATCATTTTTAAATTTCGCGCCGATATCTTCCGGTGTGACGTCAAGGATTTCAAGGTGTGTTTATCGTATTTTTGCGCCATTGGCTCAACAGAATTGCCCCAAACTTGGTATGTTAAGTCTATGGACCCCTCAAAGGACAATGCACTTCATTTTTATCGATTAGGAACTACGTAGCCTCTAGTAGGCGCCGTCAAAATATGTGACGTCACGGCGAATGGTGCGGGAATTCCAAGGTGGCGTCGCCACCTGTATTTTCTTTTTGCGCGTTTTCTCGCTTATTAAGCGTCCTCTCGCAGCGAGCGTGGTGTTTTTGGCATCGTGAAAGAGTACTTTACTAATATAAGAAAAATCGTTTTGCTCTTTAGTGTCCCGTTAACAGAAGTCCCGCGGTCCTTTATGCATTTGCCTAAGACGACTCGAAGGCGAAAGCCATTTCCTTTTTCTTCTTAGTCGATCGTATCGACCTTCCCCCCTGGAAGCTTTCTGCATCCATCGTGATTTTTCACTGCCCCTGGCATTGGAGGCACGGGAAGCTCTCTGCACGTCACGTGGTTTTTAAGTGCCTCCTCGATGCAATTTGATGCCATCATCAAGTGACGTCCCGTTATGTGACGTCATAGTGATGTCACAAATTTTAGTGACCTGTGATGTGATACGTTACGTCATCAGATGATGACTTTTTTGCATCACTTAACAATGACGCTGACGGTCGCTTTTCGCGTTCGATGAGGCATCTAAGGCTTTCGCCTTAATAGACCTTGTAGCCATTTCGGCCACCGGTTATCGGCGTTCAGCGGCTGTATCAGAGACTCGTTTCCAGCGATTCCTGGTTTGAATAGAGCCTGATCGTACTATATCGTACTGTATACAGTATACGCGGCCGCGAAACGCGAGGAGATCGTCGTGGCCTGAAACTCGTTCTTCGCGTGCGCACAACCTAGCCAAACTCGCAAGGCCACCGGTCCACGTTCTCGTCCCGGACATCGCCGGCAGTGCGTGCCACGCATGCATATATAATTATACGCTTATAGCAGCCACTACGAATCTGACGGCACCTATAGGCTCGTTTAAACAGCTACGGGCACGCCACAGAGTCGCGCGCATCTGCGTGATATACATCTTGAATCTATACTGAAAGGAAGAATTACGGCGTAGAGGGCACTTCACAACTGTACTTGCACTAGCCGTTCTAGGATCGTTTGAAACGGCCAGTGTTACGCACACAGTCGTTCGTTTCCTTACGGGACGGTTGAGGCATGCACCGGGAACCGGAGCCAAGGCTAGCAGTTGAGAAGGCGTGCGCACGGGGCCCGATTACGCTATCGCGTTCTACTCTTGAAGGCGAAGCTCGATCGTCCTCCAAGTGTTTCATTTTATAAGCTACACATAACATTCTTCCTGTAATTTAACTGCAATTTCGCAATGTATGAAGCCGGAACTTTGCAGGGACGACGTGAGAAGAGGGAATTCTAATATATAGGTGTCTGTAGATTCTTTGCTGGAACCAGACGGCAGAAACGATATACGCGGGAAAACGTATGATGAATGTATGAGCGGGGTTCTACACACACGCACACACTGAGGTCTGCGGCAAACGCTTGATATCTACGCAGCCTAGTAACCAGTTTTGTAGACTTCATAATGATAATAATGATAATATCTGGGGTTTTACGTCCCAAAACCACGATATGATTATGAGAGACGCCGTAGTGGGGAGCTCCGGGAATTTCGATCATCTGGTGTTCTCTAACGTGGACTGACATCGCACAGTACACGGGCCTCTATAGCATTTCGCCTCCATCGAAATGCGACCGCCGCGGCCGGGATCGAACCCGCGATCTTCGGGTCAGTAGCCAAGTACCATAACCACTGCTCCACCGCTACGGATTTGCAGACTGCATATAGAGGTTATGTCTATTGTATATGCATTGTTGCCTGGCCATAGTGATTACGAACTGCTCGGAAGTACAAAGTTCTATCATATGTCTCGATTCTTAAACTGGGGCCACCGCACGCGTATTATCCTGTCCATAGAAGTGGTGGCGTCACATGAGAAACTTTGTCTTGCCCCTGACCACCGGATGTATAGGCGCGCACCTCGCCGTAATCGCGTTGCGGGCGGCGCTAAGCAGGAAGTTGTGGTATATACGCACACGCGCGACGTATGCGTAGTTGCACGGTACTCGTCAGTCTCCAAACGTACGCAGCGAGGATGATCACATGAAGCCAAATCAGAATGATGATTGTGTTTCACAGTTGCCGCCCTGCTAAAACTGAAACGGCAGTTTGCACAGAATATACTTACGCATAAACTCCTTATGAAATACAAGAGAAAACGTCCGAGTTGAACACCCTATTCAAGGTAAAACGGAAGAGGAGGAAAAGGAGGAGGAGAAAAGCTGCGCGGTTCTTTATGACTCGAAGGCGAAAGCCATCTGCTTTTTTTTCTCAGTCGACTGCATTGACCCCTCCGCCCCTTCCCCGAAAGCCTCCTGCATCCAACGTGTTTTTGCACTGCCTACGGGATCGGAGACATTGGAAGCTTTCTGCACCTTACGTGGTTTTGCAGTGCCACCAGGATCGTCGCACCCTTGACCAAGCGACGATGACATGTGAAGACGTCATCATGCCATGATGATTTTTTGCATCACTCGCGTTGACGCCACGGCTGACGGTCAATTTTCGCGTTTTTGAGACATCCAAAGCTTTTGCCTTAATAAATTATCTTCGATGGGCTAAAGACATCAATTATTGTCCATGCGCACACACTGCTTGCTGTATACATAACTTGCAACTGCGCCACACCGCGGAACTCTGGGATACGATCTCGGTATGCGCCGCCATCACCGAGCACATGGCAGCAGACGACACCGAGTCAAGCTGTGCAGCTCTCGCATTTCCCGTCAACGCCGTATGTAGCAGCGGCGATTTGTGCGATATTTGACTGCCGCACGAGAAGTAAGTGTAAATCAAATGGAAGAGAACCAAACGCGGGGACGTGCTGCTTGCCAAAGGTGATCGCAAACCAGTGCGACCGCACGAAAGCGCTGTCTGAGAAGCGGAGCACATGGCTTATGCGCGCGCAGGGGCGTAGGCAGAAATTTTTTTCGGGGGGGGGGGGGGGGGTCACCTCGTTGATCTCAAGTGGGTCCGGGCAAGCAGATGTGGTTGAGTGTCAATTTGTGCTCGGTATGATATGGAAAAAAAAAAAAAATTCGGGAGGGGGCACGGACCCAATTCGGGGACCCAATTCGAACACCGCAGTTGCTCTGTTAGCACAAGCTATTATTGGCTAGAACTGGTTAGTGGTCAGTTCAGTTCCGTTCATTACCCAAATAGCTTCTTTCTGGAGACTTGGAGGGCATTGCATAAGGGGTAATATGTTGGCTATGTATGACGCCTAATGTACTTGAATACATTACTTGAAACGCCTAATGTACTTGAATACGACATACTTGAAATAAAGACAGCGCGAAAGGCAGAGGACCAGTAAAAGAATGTTTGTCTGTTCTATTCCTTTACTGGTCCTCTGTCTTTTGCGCTGTTTTCATTTCAACTGTATAGGTTGGCTGACACGTGCCGGCTTACTGTTGGCAACACTGCCGACTAATATTGGCTATTTGCCGTTACAGCAGCATTATTGTCTTAATTAAATATCTTTCCAATCAATTATCTGTCTAACCAACTTTTTTTAATGCGTAGTCTTGAAGTTCTACTCATTTTCGCATACACATTAGAGTCTGCACTCACTTCACGCGTATTTGATTCTCGCGTTCGATTCCACGGCGCGCCAAGGAAGCCGACATGCGGAGCGAGGTGTTCCGGTCGGAGAAGGCGGCTCCCTCGCATCCGATTCCTCGCGTTAGCCATCCGTGCTGTACACCGGTACCACTATAGTATAGCTTATACGGTTACGGTTAGGCGAAACGTAAATAACGTTAACAGCACACACCGCTTGCTTCATTGGATGAAACGTGCCGATCACGCTCGCCGCTGGCTGTTTTCCGACGTTACGCCAGCTCGCATTTCGGTTAGCGAATGCGTGGTGACAAAAAAAAAAAAAGCGACAAAGAAAAAAAAATGATTTCAACTCTCCGCGCTCGCGGCGAGATGTTTTAGCGCGGTTTCCCTGAGAACGCGGTCACATCGGCGAGCTGTAGCGCCGGTGCGTGAGAAAGACACGAAGCGCGTATATGCCAGGGAGATCCCGCTGTTTACACAATTAATTATACGCGCAGCCTATTGCGTATTACGTATTTGGTCCTATGCAGTGAGTTGACAACGTGGGGAGGGGCGAATGCTGACCGCATCGAGAAATTAAACGAAATTCTGAGGTTTTGCGTGACAAACCCATTATACCATCATGAGAGGCAAGTCCTTGCGGAAAACTGCTGATTAACTCTGACAAAGGTGCGCTTCTGCTCTATAACAGGGGTGTAACGGAGGGGGGGGGGGGAGGGGGCAAGCCGTTTATCTAGAGTAGAACCGGAATTTACCCTGGCGGCAAACTGTTCAGCAAATAAACGTTTATTCCTCATCATAGGGTTATCTATCTATCTATCTATCTATCTATCTATCTATCTATCTATCTATCTATCTATCTATCTATCTATCTATCTATCTATCTATCTATCTATCTATCTATCTATCTATCTATCTATCTATCTATCTATCTATCTATCTATCTATCTATCTATCTATCTATCTATCTATCTATCTATCTATCTATCTGTCTATCTGTCTGTCTGTCTGTCTGTCTGTCTGTCTGTCTGTCTGTCTAATCGAATAAGATCTATCCATCTCGAAGTCGTTACTCAACGCAGCTAGATGAATGCTTTAGGTGGCACGAAGGCGCTCGCGCCGCCAGGTGTGCCCTATACCGAACAGCAGCTCTCCGCACTTGTTGGCGGCGAAGGGGTTTGCGAACGGGCGGCCGTCAAGTCGTCGACCTCCTTTTCCGCGAATGATGGCCGCGGCGGCGGCCAAGTCGGGACGTAACGCAGAACAAAAAATATAATAAATGGGGGAGCCGATAGACCGGCCCACAACCATCTTTCTTCCACGTGCACTGACGCTTCTGCACTGCCGTTTCGCCGACACCCTGCCCTGCGCACGATCGCGGCAAGGCGTGTACGACGAATGACGTGTACGATGTGGAATGAAGGAAGGAAGGGGATTGGATCGAGGAGCCCGTTTCTTCGTTGGACTCGAGCTCATGAAGACAAGAGATATTAAAGACTAGAAAGTATACGGGACGTTATTTGTAGCTTTTAACAGAATGGTAGTAATCGTGACACAAAGGGAACAGAGTTAACGTGCACAGAAAAAGAAAATCACAGCATATCCACGGAGTGAATGATGATGAGTGGGCGAAGCTGCGGAGGTTCATCGGTAAACCGTGAATCTTCCGTGAATTCTGCCCAGTACATCATCACCGACGTGAGATTGGGCGCGTTTATACTAAAGGTTCGATGAGTTATGACGACTTGCAGCTCACTTTAATTTTACATGTACGCTGTGAATTTTCATTGTTTAGAAAACCATTGCTTTAGAAAACATCTGGCGTCTTTCGTTAAGCAGCTGGCGTCTTTTCGTTTTGCTTTAGAAACATCTGGCGTTCTTTCGTTTTGCTTTTAGAAAACATCTGGCGTCTTTCGTTGGTTTATTTCGTCAATCAACGGCGTTTTGAACAAAATTTTTATTGTTTAATCACGCACAGGAGAAATCTCACCAGGCACTACCTTGGAGGTAAACAATGGCTGCTAATGGGAATGAGAGACAGAAGGAGTCGGCTTTTAGCTAACACTTACACTTCTACTTCTACTAACGTTTCCTACTGGAACATGCCAATGGCTGCTAATGGGGAATGAGAGACAGAAGAATTCGGCTTTTAGTTAACGCGCACGCTGCGAATTTTTTATTGTTCAACAACGCACAGGAAAAATCTCCCACCGGCACCATCTTGGAGGTCAAGATCTGGTACTAGCGTTACGACTGGTTACGCACTATTACCACTACTACGAGGGACGAACGGGTGCCGCCTTAAGGAGCTTCACCCTTAAAACAACTCACACCCGGCGTTCGCCGAATTCGCTATGGCGTCTCGTACGAGAGCACCAAAGTAGTTTTCAGGTGGCAAACTTTGCCAATAAATAAAGAGAAAGATAAGTAAATAGAAAGATAAATAAATCACAGGGTCCCCTATGCATTCGCCTAAGATGACTCGAAGGTGAAAGACATCTTCTTTTTCTATACTTAGTCGATGTACTCATCTTTCCTCTTCTCCGAAAGCTTTCTGCCCCTAACGTGGTTTTGCGCCTCCAATGGTTTTGCACTGCCTCCGAGATCGGCGCACCTTCGATGACGTTATCATGTGACGTCACAGTATGTGGCACCATAAAGACATCACAAACTTTGGCGATCTATAACGTTGTGACGACGATTTTTTGCATCGCTCGTGTTGACGCCGACGGTTAATTTCCACGTTCGATGAGGCATTTCAGGCTTTCGCCTTAATAAATAAATAGGCGTGAATAGTGATGGCGAAAGGCCCTCTGAATTTGTACAGCACGGTGGACTCTGTGAAACTATACCGACTCCAATGCAACGAGACAGCGGATGCCGCTATCTGCGGTCACTCGTCACGTCGTTTATACGCGCTTCGCGTTGTTATCGCGCTGCGTTCGTATGGTTTATCACGTGTCCAACACGTGTCGTGCGGCTTGTTCGACATGTTCGTAAGAAAGCCTGAAGCAGAAAGTCCGAGAACGTATACATTAAGATATTTGTTACTTTACGTTATCAAGCGTCTACAAGTCTAGACGAGGGGAAGAGAGAGATACACTGTTTTCAAGCAACCAAACACCCATTTGCCTCACCAGAATTTGTAAAAATGGGGGTGCAAGGGTGTTTTGCTTGCCCAAATAGCATTTTGTTTGCGTGTTAATGCTTTACTAAAGCACCCTTTAGGATGTAAGGGTGTTATGGGTTATCATAACACCTGTGGCCCATGCGACAGGAGTGCCAGCTGATAATTGGAACTGGCTAATTTTAAAAAGCGTTGAATATTAGGCGGGTATAGAATAACAGATTTGTATGTTTTAGCGCTATCTACAAGCCCACTATAAATCCTGCCATATTCTGTGAATGCTTATTGTTTAATTATACAAAACAGGAATATCCCCACCGGCACTGAACGGCGGCTCAGGATACTATGGCTACATATGTACCACATAGTCGGTGTATACGGTTGCGGTAAATTGCATCCTTTGATGCTGATGCGATCGGATTTTCCTTGACTGGTAGCCTTGATTTTTCTGTTTTTCAGAAATAAGGGTGTTTAGAGGATTGGTAACCCCCCACGTTATGGGTGTTTTAATTGGTGAAAGCGCCTTTTTTCCTGGGGTGTAAGTTATAGACACGGTGGGGTGTAAATTTGGTTTACTGTGTATACAGTCGGACCTCGTTTATAACGAAGTAGCATGAGGACCATAACTTAGTTCGTTTTACCCGATATTCGTTGTACCAGTGTAGATAAATATCACTTTTAACAAATCGGAATTCTGGCTCGCGCGAAAGACCCAGATGGAAAAACGCATTGTTCTACGCTTCAAGCCTGTTATAAACAGTTGCCCCCGTTCTGTTCACACGATTTAGGTGGCGCAACCAGTTAAACGCACTTTTTTTGGCGCTGGATGACCACAATTTCTGAAACTTTTTAAACCACATTTGTCACCCTTTTTTTTTACGTCACAACTACATTTTCAAAAAAAGGTACTTGTTAATTGTCTTCCAATATATATTTCGCATAATTATGACACCTCTCGAGCTCTGAACCTCGCGCAAACTAAATATTTCTTCGTTACATCCGATATCGCGGCGGCTCTTGCGTTTTCGGTTTTACAGAAAGAATAAATATCACTGAAATTAAGCGTGACCAACCAAAATTCGTATTTAGTTCGTTATAACGAGGTTTAACTGTACATCTGAACCGAACAAATACGTAAAAGAGCGTGTCTTTATGGGTTTCCAACGCTCATTGAGAAAAACTAAAAAAAAAAAAGAGAACTTGCTTCAGCTCACATCGCCGAGAGAGACAGCCAAAGCAAGAAGAGGAAGGGTAAGGACTAATGATATTCGGTACAGGTTGCGCAGGGCGGCAAAACTAAAAACAAATATTCCAGATAACATGACCCGCTGTTACATTACTGTAACGTGGTTGTATGCAAGAATTTACCTCTCGCTCTTCTAAAATTTAATACGTGTCACCATGACCATCTTCACCATATTCTATGTCCCACTGCAGGACGAAGGCCTTTCCAGATTATCTCCGATTCGCCCTATCTTGAGCGAGCTGATTCTATTCGACGCCTGCGAACTTTATCTCAGCACCGCGCTTTGCTTGTATACTAGCTGTTCCATGGCACGCTGCGTGGTGCTTATTTTTTTTTCTCGCGTTTCCTTGTTGTCCTCCAAGGTTGCGTCCAATATGTGCCACAATGTGCCGCAATTTTACGCTTTGGCGAACAAACTGTACACCTTCAGTGAACTTGGAAACAAAGACAGCTCTTACAACGAGATGGAGACGAGTGGTGGCGAACATGCCGCAGACTGCGGTGGTTATGCGCCCGCCTCCAACACGAAAAGTACTCGGTTCGATTCCCAGTGCCAGCTGGTACCCACTGGTTTTATTAATGGTAAGAGGTACCCCGCCTGCAAGAACACCTGTGCAGTTAAATTAAGGTGTACATTAAAGAAACCTATAGGTGGTCGACATTAATCTGGAGTCCCCCAACTACGGCGTGCCTCTTAATCACATCCTGGTAATGGCAACTGAAGTCCCATAGTTGATTTAATCTTCAACACGCGTAAATGACCTTAACGAATGGCAATGGTCATTAGACGGTCGAAACTCGAAAGTGTATCCAAATGAAGCGACGACATCGGTGTACTCACTAATGTAAGTCTTAAATGCAGCAGCAACGTAGTGCACGTAAAGCAAGGAGCCTATGAATTGCATTGACTGCCATCCAGTGTCATACGCGATGTAAGGAACATTCGTTCGGAACAGACGCACTTAGAGCATGTTACAGCATTACAGGGGCGTAGCCAGAAATTTTTTTCGGGGGGGGGGGGGGTTCAACCATACTTTATGTATGTTCGTGCGTGCGTTTGTATGTGTGCGTGTATATATACGCAAGCAAAACTGAAAATTTTCGGGGGGGGGGGGGGTTGAACCCCCCCAACCCCCCCCCCCCCTTGGCTACGCCCCTGCAGCATTAGACAGTGCCGCGTGTTCGCATCAGCACCACTAACGCAGCCATGTGAATGTTAGCCCGGAAGCGCAACTGCGTGCACATCTTTCATGCTTCGACTGGTTGTTCACTGGCGTAGGCAGTCCGCTTTCTTTCTGCCATAACCGAAAAAAAAGTTGAATTCAAAAGGAAGAAAAGCGCTGCCGATGTCAGCTTGGCGCTTAGACATACGTTTCCATCGATTTCGCTAAAGCGGATACTGTTTGGTACGAAATGACTTCTATGTAACGATGACTTCTATACACTCAGTGGCGCGATGGATAACTCTACAAGTACACGATGAAAGAACGTAGGTGACAACAGCCCTGCTAAACATACGCCAGCTGCGCTCTTTCGAGCATAGCTTAGCCGCTGGCGTCACCGACGAAGCCGGTAGTATGATGCACGGAGCCGCACATCATGTCGCGCATGCACGCGAGACCGGTGGCGGCGGCGGCGGAACCAGTATTCCGGCATCTTCATCTCACGCGCGGGGGCAAGATTGAAGGAAGCGAGTGCAAGAAAGTACTAGGCTGGCCTTCGGCTCAAGTTTAAAAAAAAAAAAATGAAGAACGTCGCCTTTTTTCGCGGAAACGCACTTTCTTTTCCTCAATACACATACACACACGAGCACGCTTAATGACACAAGGCGTCGTACCTTTGCGAGCGACAGGCCGAGAGAGCACGCAGAGCCCTGCAGCTACGAAGAGTTGTGCTGTTCCGTTGGTGAGCACAAAGAGGCGGCGCGCGGCTTCGAGCCCGATCGTAGGCGACACTGCTTTCGATGAGCTGTTATTCCATCGTGCTGGTCGGTCCCACGGCGGCAGCGGCGACGACGCACCGTCGGCGTTGCGCACTCGAATGCTTGTGCGATCACGATCAACGAGGAGAGGTTGCGCGGTCTTTTTTTTTCCGCTTCGCGAACGCACACAAGCCCAGACGCGGAACGACGACACCCGATCGGCGGGCTGCTACGCGTTGTCGGCCGAGCTCCCCGTAGAATGACGTCCCCCCTTTCCTTTCTCTCCACCCAACACCCTCGCAGTGACCCTGCCCTCTCTTGCTCTCACGTCGTGTGAAAGGGGCTTCGAGGGAAAAGAGCGGGGCAGCACGAAACGTGGGCGCGGGGGGGGGGGGGGGGGCAGGAGAGGGCCCCCCCAGAACCAGAACTGGCTGCGCCAGCCCAGAGCAGAGGGTAGCTCCGAGCCTCCGTCGAGGCCTACGTCGGTTCGGGAGCTGCTGCCGGCGTGGTCGCGCTTTGGAAAAGCGGAAGCCGCACGTGAGCGCGGAAGTGACGTTCAAGGACTCTCGCGCGGCATCTTTGTGACCTGTTTGTAGCACGATTGGCGGGGGGTCCCTTCCTCCGGCGACTGAGCATCATGTTGTAATGATAATACGGATGTGCAACCCAACCCCTTCGCGTCCATCCCGAACGCATTATCGCCGCTTCAGCGAAGTGCACGTATGCGTCTTTTGCGCGCTACGCGAACGAAATTTTGGAATGCGGGGTGGTGCTGTACGTTCGCGGTCTTTCTTCCATAGCTTTGTAGTTGAGCGAGATGTATACATAGCTTCATTTGTTCTTTTTTCAGTGTTGCAAACTCGAAATAATGCATAAACTCTGAAGAAAGTACAAGGGCATAAGAACGAGTATTGGGCAAATATCCATTATTTGTTTGCTAGAACCTGGGTTCCACCAAGTAACCTATTTAGAAAACATGTTCAAGAATGCCGCTGGCGCGCAACCGCAACACTCCAGTACTAACTGGGAAAACAGGAGATCACGAGGCACAATGCACGCATGATTACATAAACAATTAAACATCGATATAACAAAGTTCAATATAACGAAATTATCGATATAACGAAGTATTTCACTTTTCGTAATTTGATGTCAGTAGAACACCGTGCATTTTGAACCGCAATATAACAAAGCGTGGTTTACCGTGATTTCAATATACCGAAGTTTCGTGCGGCGCCAGGGGAAGACCGAGGAGATAAACTGAAAGTTCTGGCTATAGGTGCCGCTGGTCACGTGGTTTAGTTGCACACCGGTTTTGCGAACGCTTATCGTATATTACCGCAGTGGGTTGGACCTGCATTTCTTCCAGGTTCGCGCATGACGTTTGGCCGATGTGAAAAAAGGCTCCTTCTTCACTGGCACAGCATCAAGTCGCAGTCGCCGGATCTCAGGGTCAAGAACACTGATGTTTCTTTTTTCTGGTTATTCAAATTATCTCTTTGTGCTGCCGCATTATTCAAACATTGTTCCGGCACTTCCCGACCAAAAAGAGAGGCATTTGGCGACTATGCTTTGCTTAAAAGGTCGAAGAGTTCAATTTAACTAAGTTTAGATATAACGAAGTAAATTGCCGATTTCACCGACTATGTCGAGGTTCAACTGTGTGTGAATTACAGCGCACACCCGGGAGTAAGACGAGACCAAATGATTATCAGCGCTATTTACAGCGCTTGTGTTCGTACCACTTCCTTCGTCTTTGTTCCGGTGCACGCTGTAATTTATAAAAGGAAAAAAAAAAATGTGATCCACCCGTTTGTAGCACGAAGCTTCGAAGAAGACGTGAGCGGGTTTCTCACAAAGAAAGCTTCCCGTTTGACGAAGAACTCGCCCCTGACAGGGATTCGAGCCCAAGACCGACACTTCTCCAAGACGGTCACCCTATAAACTTGCGGACCAGCTATGCAGGATGATGGCAGATGGGAGCGCCAGGGCGAACTGAAAACCCGAAGGCACACCGACACTGAACATGAACAAACCGAATATGCGAAGTTCGTAGTACCGACTTTCAGGAGTAATTTATAAAAGTAGTCACTGACTATAGCCCGTTCTCAAACTTAGTTGCAGTTCTGTGTCCATATCACTCTTGGAATATACAGAATACGTTTACAGTCAGGCATGCTTGAAATGTTGGTGCGTGGATACCAATCACAATAATTTTAACTGTTGGGATTTACCGTCCCAAAACCACGATATATGAGGGACGCCGTAATGGAGGGCTCCGGAAATTTCGCCAACCTGGGGTTCTTTAACGTGCACCTAAATCACAGGCTTCAAGCGTTTCCGCCTCCATCGAAAATGCGGCCGGGTTTCGATCCCGCGACATCCGGGTCAGCAGTCGAGCACCATAACCACTAGACCACCGTGGCGTGGTGGGGTGCGTGGCTACGTGCGCCTACATTTGACGCCTACATACAGTCGGCGTCAAAGGTTTAGAGAGCATTATGGGTCTGAGAAAACTTTGAATTTCCCAGCAATTTGTGACTGTATGTGGTCGAACTGCACAGTACATGTTGTAAGCGCGTTTTAGAAGAGGTCGGAAATATAAATTGAAGGTTACCTTCCGAAGCAGCCGGAATATATCAGCTTTTTCCTGCTTTTCGTGGTCTCTAAACTTTTGACGTGAACTGTACTATGTTACGGCTATGCATGTAGGAGCTGGGTCATATACGCGCAGGCTTTTAACTCGTTCGGAATGGAGACTTCCATTATGGAGTGCCAGGCACAGCCAGACAAGGTGGAAATTTAAAGTCCCCGATTATAAACGCTTGTATGTTAACTAATGTCATACATATATTGTCGCATCAAAAGGCTGCTTCAGTAAATCTTAAGATGTAAATAGAAAGAAAACTTGCACACATTGTGCTCGCGTAGTGAGGCGTATACGGCTGCCGCACAATTCTCGTTGCTATAATTAAACTTTCGTGATTCTAACCACGACGCGATGCTTATAATCAGTCGGACCAAAAAAGCAATTGGAAATGGAGGTCACGTATGCCCGAGGAGGCCGATGCAATTTTAGTTACCGCGATTCCTTGACGCGCCGTTGCAATTAAACGCGTTCCAGAAAGTAGGTCGTGGAGGCAATGCGCATACATGTATTTGAAGAGCCAGGTAATTAAATGCGCGTTATTTTAAGAACGTTTCACGTCCTTAATTTTTTGTTTTGTTTACGTAGGCGTGCTGTTTCGTTCTTTTATACTTTGTGAATGTGATAAAAACAAAGAAGAAAGCGTAGCGATGGCGACTCCGTTACTAGTACGTAGTTGTTTCATATTCAACTTCCAATATAAAGAGTATTGGGCCTCCTCAAGATGGAGTATGTTTGCTCTGCTGGTGTACAATATGCCGGAGTGAACGTACTCCGTTTTGGCCCGGGTTTCCGTAAATCGCGCAGGCGGAGTTCTTGCAACGTTCAGCAGTTACTTTAGAACATCCCCCGTTTCAGGAGTACAGTTGTGTGCGGACAGAGTAAGACAAGGGGTTGATCGCAAAGGGGCATCGCGTGACCTATGACGTCGTGACCATATTTTTAGACAAGCAAATGCGTTGCGCACACTGACCTCTGCGATTATCATATCTGGCGAACGTGACCGCTCTACGTCCCGCGGAGAAATCGCAATTTCGGAAAACAGCAAGCCCGTGCTCCTTCTCGGGCTTTCCGGGCCTAAAATAAGGTGTTCAAGTGTCTCGCAGGAGCCCTAAAAGCCTGAAATAAACGGAAGGAGTATGAGCGAGAAGGACAGAAGGAGAGAGAGAAACGTGCCAATTTTTCATGTCACGTCTCATGACGTCACATGACACGCACCTGTCGAAGAAATCCCGGTTGCCCCACAAATCCATGAGTTTGGGGAGTTTTGTTAGGCAGCGAGGGGAGGGGGGCTCGCCGATAGCTTTTTCTGGTCGTCGTGGCCAGTTCGCGGCGGTTGCGCAGCGTCGTTCAACAATCCGGTCACGCGTCCAACACACGGTACTGGGAAAAGGGGTGGGATGTACGTCTTTATCGTTAACGCCCTCCACAGAGTTCGTATACCCGCGTCCCAGACCCCGTTTGCTCGCTGTGAATAGATAGACGAAAGAGAGAGAGAGAAAGAAATGTTAATGGGAACAGAAATCGATTTGCAGGGGAACCTCGTCGCTTACACCAAACAGGGTGAGCGCAACGTTCCCGTTTACGCCACAGGAGCTGCTGCGCACGCTGTAGATTAGCGGATAGCGTGCGTCACGTGACCAGAAAGCTGTCCAGGGAGAGCACGGTGGCGTAGGGAGAATGCGCGTCAGCGTTGCTTATTTGGGTATCCCGCGGCATGAAAGCCATGACCGCGGATTTTGTACGTTATGGGAAGGTGCATCCCCAGTTTCATAAGGATACCGTGCTCTGCAGACTGGAACAGTGAGCGCATTTCAACAAAACATTGGATTCACGATTTCAGCCGCAGCAACGGCATCAAAATGTGCGGAGTACGCAACACAGAAACTAACAGGGTCCCCTATACAATCGCCTAACAGGACTCTAAGTCGAAGGCCGTCTTCTTCATTTGCTTCTCGGCGGATGTACTGATCCTTCCCCGCCCCCCTCCGAAAGCTTTCTGCACGTAACGTTGTTTTGAAGGCGAGCGATTCGTTGGGCAAGTTGGTGATCCATAATGTTACTAACAGCGCAAAAAAGGAACGAAGGACCAGGAAGAAACACAGAAAAGCGCTGTCAATTGCGAGTTGTTTTGAACTGCCTAATAGTAGATCGAAGGCATTGCAAGCTTTCTGCATCTCACCTGGTTTTGCACTGCCCACGTGATCGGCCCACCTTTGACCAAGCGACGATGCTATTTGATGACGTCATGATGACGTCACAAACTCTGGCTATCTAGGACGTCATGATGACGTCACATGGTGACGTCATAACATGAAGATTTTTCGTATCGCTCGTGTTGACGCGGACGCCGCAGTACGCCGGCGCGAACGGTCAATTTTCGCGTTTCATAAGGCATCTAAGGTTATCGCCGTAAAAAAGAAGAAAAATACGAATAGATGGTATAATTTGGGGACCACGCAGATTCGGAGAAACGTAATGTGCCGATGCTTAAAGACAATAGAAACGTCTTCAGTTCAGTTAAACGTGTTTTTTAAAGCATCAAACTAAAGTAATGATGGAGAACTCCGCCTCTTGTTCGGCGATGCGCCCTTCGTGAGTGCTGCATT
The DNA here is from genome assembly GCF_013339695.2 of Rhipicephalus sanguineus. Lineage (NCBI taxonomy): Eukaryota > Metazoa > Arthropoda > Arachnida > Ixodida > Ixodidae > Rhipicephalus > Rhipicephalus sanguineus. The sequence continues at coordinate 122,980,944 of NC_051181.1, forward strand.
TATACATGTACAGCGTACGCAAAAAAGAACACGGCGGCGGGTGCAGACAAAATCACCCATGGTATGATCAGGAACCTAAATGACGAAACCATTGAAGCTCTCACAAAATACATAAACAAACATTGGCTTGCAGGTGCTGTTCCACGACAATGGAAACATGCGATTGTGGTCATGGTGCCCAAACCAGGAAAAAAACTAGGCATCGAGAACCTGAGACCAATGTCGCTCACGTCCTGCTTAGGAAAAATCTTTGAAAAACTGGTCAACACCAGGCTCCTAAGTCATCTCGAGAACAACCAACTAATGCCCAACACCATGTTTGGCTTTCGTCCACACCTTTCAACGCAAGATATCCTACTACTCTTAAAAGAACAAGTACTAATGGACATCTCTAAGGTTGGGGAAAACATCATTATGGCCGTTGACATAAAGGGTGCCTTCGATAACATCAGCCACGAAGCAATACTTCAAGGTCTGGAGGAAGCCAACTGTGGAGAGCGAATATTCCAATACGTCAAAAGTTTCCTTGTTCACAGGACTGCAATAATCAAACTAGGGGATTGCGAATCCGACACCATTCGACCTCCAAACAAAGGAACACAGCAAGGGGCGGTCATCTCACCCACACTTTTCAACGTTGCCATGATAGGCCTTGCAAGAAAACTCAAAGACATTGCCGGCCTACAACATGCGATATATGCAGACGATAACACAGTATGGACAACTACAGGCAGCCTAGCGGAGAAAGAAGATAAATTACAACAGGCAGCTAGAACCATAGAAGAGTACACAAGGATACGGGGACTTCAGTGCTCAGCGGAAAAGTCTGAACTTATTCGCTTCACAAAGAGAAAAGCACAAAGGATGGACCCGAGTCTAAAGCTGGAAGTCAGGCTAGAAGGAAATATCATTCCGGAGAAAGATACGATCAGAATACTAGGTATGTGGCTGCAAGCGAACCAGAGGTGTCTGCACACACTAAATAAACTCAGAACAGCAGTACAGCAGATCTCACGCATGATCTCGCGCATAACATACAACCGTACGGGCATGAGAGAACAAGATACCCTCCGACTGGTCAAAAGTCTCGTCATCAGTCGTATTACATACTCACTTCCGTATCATAATATGAACAGGGAAGAGAAAGAAAAAGCAAACCAAATCATAAGAACGGCCTACAAGACAGCCCTAAGATTACCGCGGAATACTTCAAACGACAAGCTATTGGCGCTTGGTCTTCACGACACAATTGACGAATTAATTGAGGCACAGCTACAAGCACAAGAAAACCGCCTTCTCCAAACTCCAACTGGCAGAGCAGTCCTAACAAAACTAGGGCGCGATGCATTAATACAAAAGCATCAAGAAACTAAAGAGGTACCAAACGAACTTAGAGAATGGTACACGGTATCGCCAATACCAAAGAACATGGATCCTACTCTGCATGCTGGAAGAAGAAAGGCCAGGGCGAACAACATTGACAAAATGACAAAGTATACGAACACAGCAAGATTCACTGACGCTGCGCCTTATCAGACCGATACAAGGAAGGCTGTGTCTGTAGTCACCGACCGTAGAGGGAAAATCACAGTCTGTGCTTCAATAGATCGAGCCACGACAACAGAAGCGGAAGAGGTCGCCATAGCCCTTGCGATAAAAGAGGGATGGACGCGAAACGCTCCATTAACCATCATTACTGACTCACAAAAGGCCTGGCAGAAACTATCTGAAGGGCAAAATTGGAGCACAGGCGCTCCGAATATTGGTTGGGACTGGATGGGACCCCAATGTAAAATACGTCCAGACTGTGACCTGGGCACCGGGGCACGAGGGCGTGACTGGGAACCTGCATGCGGATGAGGCGGCTCGAGGCTTTACACATCACCAAGCCGCCCCATACTCTGCAACAGAGGACCCTACCCCCCTAGACCCTTGCTACGCAACGATTCTTAGGTACTATAGAGAAAATAGACAAATCTATCCACCCCCACATGGCAACCTTGGCGCTGCGGAGGCGACCGTGCTACGAAGATTACAGACGAACACTTACATAAATCTGCACACTCTCCACCTGATCTACCCCACAGCGTATAGGGACATATGTCCGTGGTGTGGAGCAACACCAACACTTTTTCACATCACGTGGGAGTGTGCAGAGCATGGAGAAGAACACGACACCAGTGGTACATGGGAGGAATGGGAGGCGCTGCTGTCTAGCCCGGCCCTGAAAGATCAGCTACGACTGATCCAAAGAGCTGAACGGATGGCTCGTGCCAGTGGGGCCTTGGAATAGGGGCACCACCCTGCCGTACAGGCCACGCTTTTCACCCCCATATTCCCTGCGGGGCACCGGGGTTCTAGCCTGTCTGGTTTCTGTACACAATAAAGTTTTATACTACTACTACTACTACTACAGCGTACGCAAAGTAACAGAGGAGAAACTGAGTGAATATTTCAACTCAATTAATCACCGTAAACATCTGTGCTGAAATTTTATGCGCGGTGAGAGCGGAAGCGGGGGCACTCCCCCCCCCCCCCTCTAACCCCTGGCAGCTTACATTAGCAGCCCTAATTAGGACTGCATGTTGTTTTATACAAGTTTAATCATCACCGAACTTGCGTGTCGTCTCCTTCGACATTGCACTCCCGGTAAATTGATGTTGTTGATGACATGCTTTTTGTCAATGTGAGATAAAACACGCTTGACAGGAAAGTATGGAGCTTTGAGCTTAAAAGAATGAAAGGACACGCGAGACAGATCGCGATTATTTTTTCTTTTTCTCTTCTTTTTTTTTTAAGAGAAAGAAGATGGGAACATACTCCACACATGAAGTCGATTTGACCTTGCTGCGTTTGTGTAAACGTAACTATTATCGCAAGCGACTGTATTCTCATAATCAATCATCGTCATACTTCTCCGTACCATCTGAGCACACCGCACTCTAAGAAAAAAAAGAGTATGTGTGACACCTTTCGGGGAGTTCTGACTTGTCACGTATATGACTCTCTTTAAAGAGGCACGTTAACTCTCTTGTGGGCCACACGACTATGAGAAGAGAGTATATTGACCCCCAAAGAGAGTTTACGTGCCTTTAAAAGAGAGTCATATACGTGGCAAGTCATGATTCTCCGAATGGAGTCAAGTGACTCTTTTTTAGAGCGTAGGAGAGCAGCTAAATGAACGTTGATTTAGGCGGGCATTCTTTACGTTTTCTCCGAACAAATTTTTTCCCTTCTTCCTCTCATGGTGATGATGATATCTGGGGTTTAACGTCCCAAAACCACGATATGATTATGAGAGACGCCGTAGTGGAGGGCTCCGTAAAGTTCAACCACCTGGGGTTCTTTAACGTGCACCTAAATCTAAGTACACGGGCCTCAAACATTTTCGCCTCCATCGAAAATGCAGCCACCGCGGCCGGGATTCGATCCCGCGACCTTCGGGTCAGCAGTCGAGTGCCATAACCACTAGACCACCGTGGCGGGGCCCCTTCTTCCTCTCGACACGTTATATTTCGTAGTGCAACATGGCATCGCCTGCTGCACGTTTGCCTCCGTTTTTGACTGAGTGAACCTTTTTCTACAGGACACGAGTTTGTCGCACTTCCCGCACTTCGCGCGAAAGAGCTTGTATACACGTGTCGTACAGGAATCGGGGGTGGGCGTGTACCATGCACAAGCGAGGTTGTGAACCTCACAGTACGCTGCAGTGAACTTGTTCGCGAAAGTGCACGACGAATCGAATGGACATCCACATACTGGGAAACCTGTTAACTGAGCCGCGGCCTTTGCATGGTACTGCACGCACGTTGGCTCAGAGTAGGCGGTATTGCGTAGCTCTGTGCCCGGCTGTACTGCGTCGCTCGGTGAACACACACACACACACACACACACACACACACACACACACACACACACACACACACACACACACACACACACACACACACACACACACACACGCACGCACGCACGCACGCACGCACGCACACGCGCGCACGCGCGCACGCACACACACACACACGCACAATAAAATAAAAAAGACGGGCGGTTGCGATCTGCGTCGCTCAAGAGCGTCCCCGAGAGACCAATCCGGAAAGCCGCGGGCGTGGTGTCCGCCCACTTTAGCCCCTCGGTTTCCATGGCGACAACTGGGAGTGCGTGTGCGCTTGTTGGCCCGAGCGATTTTCTGCGGCAAGGCACGTATACTGCGCGTCGCGCACGTGCGCCGTGAGGAGCACGGTTTTGTCACCGTGTCCCCCATGAATCGTCGCTCAAATATGGAAACAAAAAACGAAATAGCGACAGCGAAGAAACGAAGAAAGCAGGGAGAATCGGAGTGACAAGAGAGAGAGGGAAATTGCAGGGAGGGAGGGAGGGAGGTATGGAGGGAAGTGAAATGATTGCGCGCTGATTGATGAAAAATTAAAGCAAGCAGTCCGGGCGTGCGTACGCGCAATCAAATTTGCACTCCGAATGTGGGTCGCGACAATGGAAACCGATCAGAAATATGTTTTAATAAGGGTCGAACTAAATCACGCTAACTAATGGCTAATGGACTCGAAAGTTAAAAACCTGAAGGCTCACGTATGTTATTGATAGCTACACGCAGTGCTACGCGTAGCTGCAGGGTGACCAGGCGACACTGTGCCCTTATCAGAGGGCTGCTGCAAACCTCGTAATATATAACTGTATCCTCTTTCGTACCTGCAACTCTAACGATTCACCAATGACTCGTCCTGGGACAAGGGCATCGCCAGACTTTTTTGCGGGGGGAGGGGGAGTAGGGCGGGGGATGGGGGCTTGGACTTGCCTTTATGCATGTCTGGGCGTGTCTTTATATGTGTGCGCGTGTAGGTATACAGAATGAAACTTCGGCTAGCTGGTTGTACTTCACGATTAGCAATTAAAAGAGCCCGTCGTCAGCGCTGTGTGTTCCTTTTAGATGCGAAGCAGCTTTTGCTCGGGGCTGTGTCCGGCGGTGGCGTCCGCTTTCTACCACCTAGCATAGCCATCTGAGCGCTCGCTCGCGCCAAGGAGAAGTCTTCTTCCTCTTGTTCTTCGACCGCCTTGATGATGATACGTGCAGAGCACTTTAGGGGCCCGGGCTGCCGTATGCTGTCCTAGCTTGGCGTAACGCAGACAAAACCATGTGTGCTGGCACGCGCTAGCGCGTTCGGGCCTGTGTAAGGGGCTGGGTAAGACGCTGTGGCCTCTCCCCCTTACACTAAGGTTGCCACATGTCCGGTTTTAGACCGGCCAGGCCGGTTTTTCAGATGGCGGGCCGGTTGCCGGTCCGCACCGGCCGCCATTGGCCGGTTTTTTTTTCTCATGATATCGCGATTATTTATTTTTTGGGTGTTTTATGAACGTCAGTTCAACAACTACGACAGTAAATATTTATCGTCAATCACCAAAACTCTTACGCTATTAGTCAACCACTTTCTGGGATCTCTTCAAGTCTAGCGATCATTTGAATAGATGCGCGTGTATGGTACATGACTATCCGTCATTTTTGTAGCATATGCACATTTTAACGTTCCTTTGTGTCTATAATGGCACTGGCCTGTTTGATTTCGACGCAAAGAGCTTTTTTATGGACGAAGAATTGTCGTCCCTTTTCAGTGCAGCTCATTCAGAGTTATAAGCGAAGCGTCGTTCCAATCACGGGTACTTTTATGTCAGCAATTAGGCTATTTGGTTAGCTGAGTGTGCTGCTTTTGTTTGTGCACTGGGTTTATTTGGCTCAATGAAAGCAATGTTACATTAAATGGCACTGCATGCCGAAGAATTGACATAGCATCTATTGTTCAACATTATTTTAATCTCTTGTTAACCCCCCCTACCCCGCTGCGACAAACCTTTGCCCCCCCCCCCCCCTATGCTCAGCTCCCGATTCCATGGTATGCGACCAGATAGCATAAAGTGTCCAATAACACTACTTACACCACCGGTACAGTGGTAAAGGAGCAGAGCTCCTTGGGTGTGTTACCACTCCCACTGGAACGGGAGGCAAGACGAACACAACGTGATTCGTGGATTGCCGGCAGGGCTGGCGGCCCAGGATGGACCAGGCATCAGCGATGGTGTGCTTGCCCGTACGGACACGGGAATGGTGTAGGGCCTGCATGGTACTCAGTCCAGTCGAAGCTAGCTTGGCTGCAGCTCTGGGATACAGTCATGATGTTCTTAGGCGTGTTAACGTGTTCGCGCCGCTGTCATGGCGGCGTGCGCATGTGAGTTGCCCTTGCGGCAGGCGCGTGGGGGGAGGAGTGGTATGTTAGAACACAGGTGGCATCGCTTGTAAAGACGTGCGGAAGGCGAAAGTTGGATGTACTGACGTACAACATGATATGCACGCCGACCTTGCTATTAACATTTTCTTTGGTAAACGAACAGCAAAATAATATAAAAAAGTGGTCACCTATCTTTCTTAACTATTTTTGTTTGGTTTTAAATAAACGTTCAGTTGTAAGTAAGCGTTCGTGTTGTGAATAATTTGACAATGAATGAATTGTGCATTTGACATCATGATTATATTGTTATTGTGGTCAGTTCATGCATCATCTGCCCAGTTGTGCAGAAATTCTAATGCTCGGTCCACTGTCAGGATATCCATCATCAAACTGTCTCAAAAGTTAACTGGAATTCTAGATTACTTTATTTCGGCAGTGCACCACAGAATCCACCTTTCTTTTTTGAAAGCAACAAGTACACTGGTGAGTTGTGACATATATATTTTCCATCTTCACGATGACCAATGGGACTGTTGCAGAAATGGAAATATAAAAATCATCCATATTGAAAGACTTATTGGTTTCTACCATAGTGACCACACAGGCACATAATCGGCAGCGTTTTCTGACCATGCTGAAAAAGTGTTGCAGGGCCCCTTTAAGAAACTGGCGATAACTTCCATGGCCTTTATCATCCGCCTTTCATGTGTGTCCCATTCATTACATCTCGTGTGGAGAAGCCAGGGGGCAAGGCCCTGCCCCCCCCCCCCACCCTGGCTCCGGGCCTGTGACCACATCAGAGAGCACCGAATCATGCGGAAGTCATCACATTTATTTGAATTCTTGTTCACAGTAGTACGGCCAAGAGTCAGCCATGGCACACAATGGGAGTACACGCGCAGCTGTGGCATTAGGCCTCGCAAACACTTTGATGCTACACTTTATTACAGGCTTCATAACAAACGTTCAACATATGGAACAGCGATAAATCAAACACAATGTGAAACTTCCAAACAGTGCTAACATTTTGTGAAATGGTACGAAGCAAAAAAAATATCCAGAACACTATCTGTGCAAGCAACACGACATAAGAAAAAAAAAAGTTTCAAAACAGTTGTCAAACGCGAAAGGTCTATAGTAAGCTTCAAAGAACAAAATGCTTTACAAATACAGTGCATTTGCGGGTCATTTTCAAAGGCACATAAGCTAGAAGCCATAACAGTGCAATTTTTTTAGACAAATAAAAATCTTAGCTCGTCCTTTGGTTCTCTGGATCCTTGCACACCACTTCCATATTGTTTTTGGTCTTTAATACAGGAGAAGATTAATTTCATAATGCCCATAGCTTTTGGCAAGCAAACCAAATGACACCTAATATTACTGCATAAGATTTAGAATGCACAGAAGGCAAATTTCAGATAGGCCTCAATGAAAGTGCAAATTCTGCAATATTGAGAGAGACCAGGATGAACCTGTGCTAAGCAAAAAAGAAACTATGAAAGAATGCTGATCCTCCCCTAAAGTGAACAAAACGCTTTCTGACAAACACAACCATGTGTAACAACTGCTTGAATGTATTGTCAAACCAGAATGAAACACAGTGACAAAAACAAACTTGTATATAGCCATGCTTCACATTTCCTTACATTCATTGACACACACTCGATTTTGGAGGTGTGGCATGTTCGAATGTGAGTCGCATCATGGTTAGAAAGTTAAAACTTAAAGCAATTATCTACGAAACGGATTTGCTCCATCTTGTTCATGTTTTGTTACAGCCGACTTGTAACGGTCTTTGCTGGAACTTTTAAAGCTACTCCACAAGTGACAAAATTAGTTACACTGCTTCCAAAGCGTTCTTGGCGCTCTCGAAACTGGCATGGCCTTCTGAAATTCGATCAATTTTGCAGCAACTTAAACCATGTATGTGGCCCAATGTGCATCTGGTCCTCGGTATGTGGCCAATGACAGGTAGTAACGAGCCCGGCATCTTTGAAAACTTCTTTGCAGCAACTGTAAGTCAGGATGCCTTACATTTAGAAGATGCTTAGTGTAGAGCACATTTTTCGAAATAAATTTGCAATTACGACAACATGAATTGAAGGAGGCATGTGGTCGCCACTACAGGACCCAGTAAAAGGTGTGGCAAATGCAGTCTTTGTTTTACAAAGACTGCGGATTGTAAACTTTCACTGCGGAGACTTTGTGACAAGCACTGAGATTTCTAAAACAAAATCAAACATAGAAACTTGCCCATAAGAACACCTCGAGGGATTGAAGGTGCACCAATACAAGTAATTCAAAACACTAAGAAGGACCACGAAGAAAAAAACTCTTAACAATCTGACCACATAACCATTTTGTGGAAGCACGTGTATCCTACAAGGTGTGCCTCGTTTCAACCAGCTGCGGCAAGCTGAACATGCTGTGCGCGGAATGCTCAACGTTGAATACAAGCGTATAACAAGCAAGCTGACGGCTCAGTCGTTAACGTCAGTCGAAGAAGCGGACCAACTGTAATAACACTGCAACAACCAATACGCATGCAACACAGATTAATACTGGGCACCAAGGTAAGAGAGCAAATATACTTAGGTGACTGCACTCTCACTCTCTCGACAAACCCACACCAGTTCAAGGTTCCTCACTAAGTTAATGTACACATCTCTGTACGGCCGTAAAGTACCTACAGTCAGTAGCTCAAGTCAATGTTATCTTCTAGCAGACAGTGCAAAAACAGTGAAGGCTTTTCTTACACACGGTTTGTCAATATGCTATGCTACACAAACACACACACATGCACGCACGCAAATAAAAACAAAAAACAGCAAAATGCATCCTTGGCGCACGTATGTACTTAAGAAGAAAAAAAAACACTCAGTGCAAAGAAAAGTTGACTAAACAAGAAAAAATTACCGCACAGAGGCTGCAATCCAACAGCTGAACGCATGCAGAAATTTTAAAAAATCATGTGACTAGCGAACTATACTTCAGACGACGATCGCACACAATGTTAGCGCACACACCCTCTTGTTGCAAAATGTAGGCCATACCAAAGGCACCTGCATCCCTTTTGATGGATGTGTGTGACAAACAAACAGTAGTGGCTAAAAAGCTGTGCAAAAATGATGTCCTCAAATGAAAGAACACCTTGAGGACATACCAAGCGGGTGTCCTAGAGTGCACAGACACCGTAGCAAAAGTGACATCATGTGAATTATTGTGAGAAAAATGCAACGTGCACTTGATTCTGTACAGCTCTAAAACCACCATTTCCTCATCACGTGGCTATTAAATACTACCGACATGGGCGTCGGCAGGGGGGTGCAAAAGGGGCACTTGCCCCCCTCAAGACACACCAGCACTTGCCCCCACCCAAGCTACACCAGTACTCTCCTCCTCCCCCAGCCGCCATGCAACACTGCTTTGCACCCCCCAAGACAAAATCCTGCCGACGCTCCTGACTACCGACAAATGTTGCTAATCAAATATTACGAATAATCTCAATGATCTTAATCTTTAGTTCACTAAAGTTTTGCAGTCAGCATCTTGTGTTTTCAGAGTGCTGCAAGAAGGGGGAAAAGAAAAAGTGAGGAAAAGAAAAGAAACCACTAAAATTCATGGGCCCAGCCCTGACCTGAGGGCTCCGGTACTCACCTGTCTCAATTAGAATTAAAAAAAAGACCAACGTAGGCCATTGTTGTGACCAATTAACCCTGCATCAGGTAATGGTGGCCCAGCACTGGCCCTGCCTACAGAAACAACTCGAATTGTGAGAGCTATCACAATTACAATTGATCAGCAGGCGCAAACTAGTGTGATGAAAGGCGCCGTAGTATCTGAAGCCACAGGGTTTTTACAGGTTCATTTACTGTGACCGCATTCCTTCCACTTTATATGCCACTTTGAAACACTGATCCAGGAATTAATGATGGCAGAGCCGATGATGGAAGGGCAAAACAAATTAAAATAAAGAAAGGAAGAATAAGTGGTGCTCTGTGAGCACGTTAGCGCAGAGAGAGTCGCACACAATATTTTACTGTTGAATCTTGAGCAATCATGTACAGAAGCTATGCAATACATTGCAGTTATCTATCTGTTAGGTGTTAGCTATACGTGCTGAGTTTCAGTATTCGGAAACATTGACTTACTGAATAAGCACCTTATTTTGCAAAGGCTGGTTCTTTTGCCGAATACTAGAAAGAGTAGAGTTGTCTAATGCAAAGCAGCCTTTGCAGCCAAGCACCTGGGCTGTGCAAGAATTTCTTATGATCAAGCTGTCTTTGTTGCATTTAATACCATTAATCTTGTGAGTTTTCTGTTTATGATAACAACAAAAGAAACTTCTCTCCAGATTGTGAGGTATCATTGCACAGGGGAGGTGTAAGCCAGCAACAAGGTGAGAAGTATGAATAAACAATACTGACAGCTGTTGACTGTTCATGGCATGTTGGCGGCTGAAAGTTGCGCATTTTCCCTAAATTTCTTCTGGAACAGGTTAATGAAACAAGGAGAATGAATTGAAGGGTCCATTCTTTTGTTAGACGCAGTCATACGAGGCTAATACATAATGAAGAAAAGGAAACCATAGGAAGCATAATTTGTAGTTTTAATTGAAGTCTACTAATTATGACAAAAAGGGAAAGTTAATGAAAGCGCACAAACAAACAACTTTCTGCCAGTGGGGACCGAACGCAATCTTTGATTTACACGTCCGGTATTCTACCAAGTGCCCTATGGTGGCACCCGTTCACCGATCCACTATTTCCCCAAGTATTTCTGCACTTGTAATCCTGGGAGTGTTAGCCAACGCCACTAGTGGCCATGGTGGCAAATGTGGAAAATTGCTTTTCCCAGGTGGCATTGCGTAGCACGTGATCCTTTACGAGCTGGTAGCCAACCAACAAACCCTCGCGCACTACTTAAAAGCAACAGACCTGCCAGTTTGAGGTGCTCATTTTGAAACAAAAAGAAAGAAGGGGAATGCACAGAGGGGCTAGATTTTTGCTTGATGGTTAAATGTGAAATTTTAATGGTAAAGAAAGAATGTACTCTGAACGTTCCTTGCAGATGCACATCTGTGTTTTCAAAATTCAAGACATAAGTAGGAAGTAATTTCCCTATCACCGTGGCTCTATGAAATGCGAAAGTATGTTAGAGACTGACAAAATGCAGGAGTCTCACAGGACGGCCATCTCATTGGGAGAGATGACACAGCATTGACCTAGAAATATTTTTAAAAGGCATTTCGGCAATTGTAAGCAGGGCTCCTGGAAAGGTCCCCAAAGGTGCTGAAGTAGCTGTAGCTTTTTCAGAACTATGTCCTTATTAACTATATCATGAGTCCAAGTTGTGTACTGGAACACAACACGAATGAGATTCATAGATTGTGAGGCATGGCACCTTCTAGGCAAAAAGAAAGAAGAGTTGTATGCAGCAAAAACACGTGCTGAAAAAAACAAAACAAAGATGGCTATGCATGTTTTTAGGTTATTTCGATCAACAACAATGGTGCCAATACAGTGGCTAAATAAAGCGCTCCAATCCTTGAAAAGGCACAATGGATGATTATCTCAATCAAACCTCGTTACAGTGTAGTCGCATCTGACATGAAAATAGCTACGTTACATCCGAAAATTCATTATAGATGTATATTAGTAATGCTGTACAAGTGGAAATCCAAATCCTCATTTACTTCGTTACAATTAAAAATTCTTTATATCTGTACTCGTTATATTGCAGTTCTGCTTATGTAGTACTCTAGGTGGACGGAAAAGTGCAGCAGTCCAGGCAGTGTGTGCTGAACGAAAGAGATGTAATGCCGTTTCATGCAAAAAGAAAAAGGAAGAAAAAGCAGAGAGGATACACATTCAGGTGTGCTTCTGTCTACCAGCAACAGTTGCCCACATTTCATGCGTGACTGAAGTGCGGAATTCAGAATCGTGCATTGTGACACGGGGCAGACATCATTGTCTGCACTTCCAAGAACACTTTCTCTCACAGCACTTGCACACGACATCCACACGTAACATGCCACAAGCTGTGGACCGAGACCACGCATTATCGTCGATATGCCCTATTGGAGAGCACTTAACATACAACTAAAGCACTCATTACGCCAACAGTGGTGACCTTGTACAAGGTCGAGGAACTGCCGAAGACACCAGCACCCACCGTGAGTGAAGAGGCACTGAGGTTTGATGAACAAAGACACAGGAAGTACACTACTTATTTGTGAACATTGTTAACTTATGAATTACGACAAAAAACAGATAGAAATTCACCAACTATTTGCAGTGGTTTTTACCACAACAGACAAACAAAAAGTGAGTTAGATAATTTATGTGAACAAAAATGATGAAAAATGTGCACTGAGTGGTCTGGTATAAAAGTACAGTTCTCTTTTTGCTTTGAAGAAAGACAGCATGTTGTAGTTTCGCTCAATTACCCTAATTGTATGTTTTTTGCCTAAAGGACAATTCTCTGACTTTCTACATTCTGCAATCTACTGATTTCACTTTCCCACTCCTGTTCTTCATTAGTTCATTATAGTGCATATTTCATTCAATTAAGTAGATAAGCCAAAGCTTTTGTTGCATTTTAAGCATTGAAATGTTGGCATGGAAGCAGATAATTACAAATCACAACATGAAGCCCATGACTGAGAAGCAATTAGTTTAACAAACTTAGCATCTTTCCCTTTTTCTTATTGATGCTCTTGCTTTCAGCTATCAAACATCAATGCATGAAATGCAGCAAGTGCTAATGCCACTAGGAAAAAAAGGCACAGGCAAAGTTTCTACAGACCACTTAGATGATGCCTCAGCTGCCTTAACCTTTGGAACTGCAATTCTCAACTCAGAATGATACCATGTTGAACTACCAACTTCCAGAAAGGCAAATGGAAAAGGATTTATGTGTTGAATCTCAACATTATGCTCCATGATTATGAGGGGCATTTCTCTTACTCTAAGTATGCAAACATATAAACAGAATTTTACTTCCCTACCACTTTCGCGCGAAGCCTAAAAATTCTCCTTGAGTTTAACGTCCTGAAACCGCAAAGAAGTTCATGAGGGCGAGGGACACCACTATGGAGGCCTCCGGAAAAATCTCGACCACTTGAGGTCGATCGACATGCACCAAAAACATGGCACACGAGCAATATTGCCTTTCACAATGAAGTGCGACTAATTGATCCCAAGATCTCATGCTCGGCTGCAGAGTGCCACAGTACCGAAGTCAAGCAATGTGTTTCCAAGTCACAATGCGCAACAAGTTTTGAAGTTGCAGGTTGTTTCGTAAACTTCTACAGGAGACCGTTTAGCAGCTCTGCAACAAGGAGACAGACAGAAAGAAAGAATAATTCGAGCGTAGTGTGAGTGAACAAAACAGAGCCTCCACGTCACAGTGGACGACCGATGCTTCTTACAGCGCTCGCTTCCGTATTTTACGATGTGGCGGCAGTCACGATCGTTCCCAACTTTCCCCTACACACTGGAACATTACGCGTAGAGGCTGATGTAGCCAAGCCTCCTGGCGCCACACTCACAACAGTACTTGGCTACAGTGACCGGGTACATGGTGCCACACTGATGACACAGATAAGGAACTTTGGTCTCCAGGCCGTGACCCACGCTCGGCAACGAGCCGTCGCTACCACTACTGCTGACGTGGACATCGCGGTCGCTGAGCGAGTGCACTGCCACTGCGTTGTCGTTCATACGCTTGGCCCAGCTTCGAAAGAAAGAGAGAGAAAAACGACACGGTGTCCTTAATGAAAACAGACAAGACAGCCATAGGCTGTGCCGTGAACGTGTAAATCTACCATGTTCACTCGCGTCATTCTCTTCAAAGTACACCCGTGAGAAAAAAAATTCCCAGCATATCCATGGGTGAATGATGAAGAGCTTGGGCGAAGCTCCTGAAACAATCATGGTTACACCGTGAAATCTTCAGTGGTTTCGCCCAGCAGTAATCAAAGCGATAGCCCAGTACATCATCAAAGACGTGACAAACACTGTATATATTTATGAAAGAAATTTTATTAATCGTAAGTGGTAGCTAGACGCGGCTTCCGTTCCCCCTTCATTATAACGGCTTTATGGTCGGTGAAGTGATGGATCGGTGATGGGTCATAGTGGGATGCTTGCAAAGACGAAGTAGTGGGCAGTTTGCAAAGGTGGCTTCCGTTCCCCCTTCATTATAATGGCTTTATGGTCGGTGAAGTAATGGATCGGTGATGGATCATAGTGGGATGTTTGCAAAGACGAAGTAGTGGCCAGTTTGCAAAGGATCGGTGATGGGACATACTGTTCGGGAGATACTGCCAGTTACGCCTTATGCCGGACGCGTGACAAGGCTAGACTAAGAGGAGCTTCGCCCCTAAAAGTATATGGACCATGGGAGCACGTGCCAAAATTGCTGTCTAGCGGCGAGCCGTCTGCCATCAAGAGCGTTGCTCTGGCCACGCATTTGCCAAAGCAATGCTCTGAAAAGCAGACAGCTCACCACTACATGGCGGAGACGGCGATTTTGGCACATGCTCTTGTTGTCCACAAGAGTGCGAAGTTCGGCTTGTGGGCGCTGCATAATTTTGTTTTCCGTATACTTTTGCCCACGGGTGTACTTTACATTTAACAAGCTGTCAGGTAAATTTTTGTAGTAATCACGTACCAGCCAGCCAGAGTTCTATCGTTGTATCTGATATGTCGTTGATCATTCTATTCTATCACATGGTTTGCTTTCACGTGGGGGCAATGGGAAAATTGAGAAATCTGATTAATTTAATCGTTATAAGTGATATTAGTGGTATATCTAATATCGTTATGAGTGGATTACGCTGTATATATTACTTACTTCACTGGCTTGTACAAGTGTTGAATCAGTAGTCACACATTTATTTTACTAATTACGCTAATTATGTTACATAACCATCATTGCTTCTTGTACACAAATTGTTGCAACTACTGTCTTGTTCGTTTTCTTACAGTACTTCATTTCAAAAGAGGTCCCATTGCAGTCGTTAACTTGGGATCTCCTCCTATATGTATATAAATATTTAAAAACTCTATTACTGTAAGAATGAAGATATTATTCTGATAACACTTCAGAATTTGCAATTTATAGACACACGTTTGCTAATTTTACAGATATACCTGGACGTATTCATTTTTTTGACAGTTTGCAAGGTATCGATACTCAACTCAATTATATTTGCGTCTGATGCTGTTTGATTTACCTCTAGTACTTTCAAGGTATTCAATACTCATTCTAATTGTATTTGCTTCTGGCATTATTTCATTTGTACTATGCTTGGTCTAGCAAGCACTCCAAAGCTCCGTCACATGCTTCAAGTATAATAGGATTTTGATTAGCAAGAATTCAGGCTGGTGAGTGTAAGATGTGCTAATGTGAAATTGAAACTGGCCTCCAAATGCCAGGACTGGCGTCATCTTCACTATATAGCAATGTTATAACACTGTACAGAGCAAAGTTTCCCACCGTCACATAGCAATAAGGCTAGGTACGACGACAATGCTTATAATTTAACAAATGAGCATAAACAAGGTTTGTGTCTCTTCTAGTTCTGGTTGTGTGTGGCAGCAGCAGCAGCAGCCATTGTAATAGCATTATCAGGCCACTGTATCATGATGCATTATTAAGCATCTGCTTCTGGATACTGAAAATGAGATTGTTTGTAGGAAAGGGCACTATTATAATGAATTATTTAGAATGCTACTCACACACTTTCCAACATGTTTTCATTAGATTATAGATGTCTCAGACCTCCATTTAATGCAAAATAATGACCCGAAAATGTCACTTCAGAGCTCCTTTAACTGCAATCAAAGACCAAGTTTGGTTGACTTGGTTATAAATGAGTAAGTAGACCACACAACTGTGTGAACAATCTTGCGATGCACCGTGGGATATTTGTCCCAAATTCACAAATAAGACGAGATTTATTCTTGTAAATGGCATAAACATACAATTTAAGGCATAAATCACCTTTATTTGTCTTTTATTGCTTTTCACTCACATATATACTGCAAGTGAAAAATTATCATGCCCTTTAGTATTTGTAATCAGCTCCCCAATTTCCCTTACATATTTACTCATATTCACTCAAACATAATAGTGCTTTCACCACCTAGATATAGACACAGAGGCATATAAAATGTCCATTCCTTATTACAGTATCAAGCAGATGCTTAAACTTATGTAAACTGCAACAATGAAGCAATATTACTAGTATGTACTACAATGCAAACTCACTTGTTTGTGAACTCCCCGGTAAATCCTGGCCTCGAAAGCTCAGCAAACTTTGCGTTGAGGTAGTTCATTTCTTCGTCTAGCTTGTTCTCAGATCCACTGAACAAAGCAAGAACACTTCTTAGAAATGAAAAAAAAAAGAGGAACAAGAAGAAGAAGGCAAGGGATTATTTGGTGAAGCCACCTACTACTACATGCACTTGGCATCTAAGTACAATGTTTCGAAATTTCCTGCAGGACCTCTGTAAAAATGCTAAATCAATGGCTGAATGTTACACCCATATTGAAACACAGAACTTCCTTAGCACGGCCAATCACTCGGATAATGTGGCATGCTCTACAGAAAAGCTACATTCCAAATCCAATCATTTCTAAGATTCATGTGGCTTTGGTGATGTAAGCTGCATGAAGATGCCGAAGAAACTAATTTTAGCCTTCTAGGCTTCTAAGTTACCACTTATGACTGCTATGCGAGGAAGAATAAAAAAGAGAAACACTGCCATTTTTAGGAAGAAACCTCTCGCCAACTTCAAATCCCCTTTTGGACTGACCCTTTTACATTAGCAGCAAGACTTAATCGTAAAGTATAAATTGACCACTGTACATTAGTTCACGAGACGCGTTTATCATGCATCAACGAGTCTTATAATCATGTCACAATTCATCCTTTTGTTGCAGCATTTGTGTAGTCTTCTTTTCTTTACAAGGTATGACAACACTTTGAAAGTCATTGCACGCAGTACTAAATGTTCACCACAAAACCACCTGCATGCAAAGCCCCACAAAGTACTTTCCTCCCATAGTAAACTTCCCATTTTCGAAGTGACTAGTGAGGGGGACTATTGCTTTAGCAACTAGTACGCTCCATCATGTGATGACGCAACAGTAGCTGATACAGGACCCTTAAAGGCCAACTACGGCGATTCTTCGAGGTCGATGAATCTCAATGTAATTCGCTGGGTACATTCCTTTGCACGTTTCCGTTATTTATGCCAAATTACAGGCTTGAGACATGCGCAGATTGTTTGCAAGTGAATTTTAAAGATTGTCTGCAAACGCCCTCCTGGCTTCCCACAATTATTGGCAACATTGCGTCTGTGACGTCAGTATTGGGAAGGCGGCGGAAGTGACGCAGCCGAGGGCACCGCTAACTTGGGCGCTTCGGCCGCTACAGCGAGCGTCTGCTGTGCACAAGGCGACAGACAGCGTTGATTTGGCCGGCGCTTCGCTGGTCGTCCCGGCTGTCACAGTTTTCATACTCCGCACCGGCGTGACCGGCATGCCTTGCACGAATTCCGGTTCGTTCGTAACAACGTCTACGTCATACGTAGACAGTACACTCGGTTGGGTTTCGGTTTCGGTGTTGCGCTTTTTTGCTTATTTAAAATTATTCTCCAATTTGCCGAGTATTTCTGCTATCGGGCCCGTAACAGGAGCGTCTCAGGAACATAAAAGCACCATTACTTTGACATGGCCAAAAAATAGCCGGAGTTGGCCTTTAAGTACGCTCTAATATGCCCTTTCACTGCTGAAGCTGTGAGGCAGCATGACAAAGCGTTACACTAACGATGGCAAAGTCCTATATGTACCAAGCGTTTCTCCAAAGACTGCCAAATATTCCTAAAGATAGAGAACTGAAGGCAAATAATACAATTTTATGAAAAGCAATACTATCGCTAATGGTGAATATCAGAAAACAAGTTACGAGTTTTATTTTTATTTTTAGTTACATACACTATCTTAAAAATTAACAGTGCACAAAAAACAGACTGAAGAAAGAGCAACACACACCACAAATGCTCAGTCTTAATTTTTTTTACACTGCGCCAGTTCAAGAATACGCCCTACCAAACTCGTCCAAGTCACAGTATTAGCCAATTATCTTAATTAGCACAGCTACGAGGCTACTTATAACTGAAATTGTGTAGCCACTGCCCAGGTGATCCCATATCGGTTTTATAAGTCATGTGAAGGGTCCCTTCTCCTGTGCCCAGCTCCATGAGAAAGTTTATCACTTTGTCGCTGGAAAACACGTAGTGTTACTCTAATAATGACGCAATATTAACGAGAACTAACAGACAATAATGCCCGGGAAAGTATAGGGGATGTTATTTCTAGTAATTAGGACATAAATGTGAAGAAAGTAAAGTGGATGAAAAGATAACTTGCCGCCGGCAGAGACTGAACCTGTGACCTTCGAATAGCCCGTCCGATGCTCTACCACTCAGCTACGGCGGCGGTCACCCTCCCGTCTACTTCGTGGGGTATTTATGTGCATATGAGCATGGCACGTATGAGCTACGGTGAATGACCATCACCGTAGCTCAGTGGTAGAGCATCAGACGCGTTATTCGAAGGTCGCAGGTTCGGTCCCTGCCGGCGGCAAGTTATCTTTTCATCCACTTTACTTTCTTCACATTTATATCCTAATTACTACAAATAATATCCCCTATACTTTCCTTGGCATTACTGTCTGTTAGTTCTCATTAATATTGTGTCTAACAAAGAAAAACAAGCTCTTAAAAGTCACCTTCTTTCCTTCTAATAATGACGGACACTTCCTTTGGTTTCACCGGTTGAAGCAATATGAAGCAAAGCAGAAAGCTAGTAACCCCATTCATTAAAAGATAACAAACCATTCCTCATAAAATGTTAACTCACTCGCTCACAGAATTTGAGCAAATGCATTAAATGCCTTATTAAAAGATTAATGCCGAAACTTGCAAGCAGTGTTCTCCAAGTACAGTCATTAGCTCAGTTGAGGTTGGTGGTGCACTATACGCAGCAGAGTTAACAAAACAGTTTAAATCAAGGTATGTTTGCAAATAGTATGGGGCTGATATCAATTGGCAGTGTAATACTGAAAAGTGTCAAGAACTACAGCAAGAAACGACAAGTGCCGGTTATTGGAAAAGGCGACATGTCATCCTAGCAGGAAGTAGCTAGATAGTCTTTCTGTCTCTTAAAAAGCACTGTAGTGGAAGTTCCAGTTACTTATCATACCCTGCATGGGCTGGCTAGCTTCGCACTTTTTGGCATCTGTAATATTGGCCTATGTCACTGGCACACCCAGCAACCTAAGAGTAGCAGCTTCGCGGTGTGCCTTTGATGCTCTCACAATTTTGCAAGCATTATACTGCCAGTGCCAGGGTTGTCAGCGATGAGCACATGCACCATCGTCACCTAAGAGTCCTCACATGGAATCACTGTTACCTCGGCTAGAGAAAACCGAGGCAAAATGACAATATCGTATATTTTTAAAGAAGGGAAAAAAGAAGGTTTTACGGACGTCAAAATTTAACCTCCACCCTCGTGATCACGAGCCTGAATCTTTGGCAGCATGGGACGAAAAGTCGAACGAGAAACAATGTTCTGCGGTAGTATAATTGCAATTGAAGGCACTGCGCACCCAGCTGTTAGAACAACCTCAAGTTTTGTTACTGCACATTTAGGAGACCTAATGGTGTGACTAAACGCCATCAACAGGAACCTCTGAAGCCCAAACATTGGGATAGTGTCGAGCAAAGAGGAAGAAGCACCTCAACATCAGCCGAATCGACAAGACGAACGAAGCATGTCCACTCAGCAAGAGAAGGTTGTTCAAGCGGGGTTTGTTACCTGTTGGTGCTCGTGTAGCTGTTAGAGTCGCTCAGGTTTCCATTTATACTGTTGCTATTTAAGCCACCCGTTCGCACTCCCGGAACCGTCCTGGGGTTCTTGGACATCAGGGTGGAGCCTCGAATCAATTCTCGCATTTGCATGTCAGCCTTCTTGTACGGATCATAGCTGTCATCTGAAGGATACCTGAAAGCAAAGGAGGTTGGGAAAGATGAAAAACAATGGTTATAGGTACATCAGTACAACTTTGTTGCCTTGCAAGTGATGTGTACTAGTACTGAGTGTTCTATTTTATCACAAACAGAAGTTAAAAAAAAATAGTCCAGCAAATCTCAAGCATTGTGGGAATCAATTTCATGTGAAGCAGTCAGGCAGTAGCAGCATATGCCGGATTTTTCGCTTTGAGCCAAGTGTTTCAAGGTGGTACAAGGTTTTTGTGTAAACTGAGTAATTGTGTGCATAGTGTACTTACGAGGCACGCCGAGTACACTGGCGTGTAAAGGGTAGCTAACGGTACGATGTAGCATCGAGCAGATACGTCAGTTTCGTCGTCACAATGTGCACATCAAGGGGCGATGATGTGCATGCCACACGTAGCAGTCGTAGGTGTATACGCGCTACACTTTACAATAGCTTGAGGAGTCATAGATATGTAATGTTTGTTACATTGATATCAAAGCGGACAGCCAACACTGCCACCCCAATTGGTGTTGTCCTGACGTGATGCTTGTATAGATTCTTTTTACGAAGCATTGTGAAGCACTGGCGTGGCTCTGTGGTAGAATACTTGAGTCACATGCAGAATGCCTGGGTTCAATTCTGACTCAAACTGTGATGTTGCTTTTTGCTTCCATCGTATACTTAAACCATCGACAACATCGCTGACCTTGGCACCGCATTTTCTGTGACACGAGCCCCGTCACAATCTCGGTTTAAAATTTCCAAAGTCTGGGTTGATATAGAATGTGAATCACCTGTGGTGCATACCCGCACAGCATAGGCCGCGGTATGCAGGTATGTGCCACACGTGACTGGTGGAAAGAATTTTATGATGTACACGCATCTCTCAGGACTACTAATAAAGTGTCGCCAACCAACCAACCACAGGGAAGTCACGTTATTCCTGTCATGACCTGCGAATTGTGTTCGTCATACTTTCACGTCCTCCAACGCCAATTTTGGTATGTACCAAGCTAAGGAGACGACCATGAGAGCGCCAAGATGTAGGCAGTTAGTTAGTTCAGACAGACAGACAGACGGACGGACGGACGGACGGACGGACGGACGGACGGACGGACGGACGGACGGACGGACGGACGGACAGACAGACAGACAGACAGACAGACACCAGTCATGGCCTTGAGCACATTTTCTCTACATCTCTTTTTTTTTCATCGTATTGGGCGCTACTTCTTGTTCAGATGCACGTGACATCAGCACGCCATGGTACGTGGATTCTGCGATAGTCCAAGAGCATGCCATACGTGAATTAACCCCATACCTGTCGGGCGTGCTTGCTATTGGTGACAAGAATGCAAAAGGGATTTGCTGATGTTTCCCACATGAAACTGTAAAATCGCAAATGAATGCAATGCAATGATATATGGCTAACATGTCGACATGAGCCTTGACAATAGATCGGCAATGTCTTCCCATTATCTACTACCAGGGCTGGGCAAAGATACTTTGAAATTGTATCGCGATACGATACAAGATACTCAGGCAAGAAGTATTTGAGATACAGATACAAGATACTGCCGCAATATTTGTATCCGATACGATACTTGGCAATTGTATCTTAAGATACTTCGATACATTCGCAAATTTGTTTTTATAAGTCCCTATAATGTTGCAGAAAACGCTTATGCACGAAAATGTCTGCTTGAAAATTTCTTAACTGTGACCAATTTTGTTTCATTAATTTATTTATATGTTACTGTAGGCCATGTGGGCCAAGCAGAAGGGGCAAAGTACAACATAAATATGCGTACAAGGCACAATCGAAAATCTGAAACGAAGAAAGGCAAACAAAGAAACAGCTCTAAATGAAAATGTTGTTTAGGAAATAGTGAGAATGTAATTATGAAGTTATTCGGGTGAGTCCAGATGATGAAAGTTATCAGGTTCCATTCCTCAATAGTTCGGGGAAAAATAAAATTACCAAAAATATAAAAGAAAATGAATGAAATGTTTGTTAGTATCTCAAAATTTCGCCCTTCTTGCTCAAAGTACATTAGCTTCCTTCCGAAAGAACTTATTGGTTTTTTTTTTTTTTAGTTTCTTAACAGGACAGCTCTTTATACGCTTCGTTGGCAGCGTTTCTTGCTTGTAATTTTTGCAATGGATGGGAGTCGCTGCTCAGCTTGCCGACCAGCTAACAGGTTAATTGCCATCTAATCACAAGAACTTCAATAAGAAGCCTTCGTACGACGGCACAAATACCGGTGTGGACTTTTACCTTCTCCGTAAAAGACCGTTTGCGCAATACCAGATCACCGGACAGGTGTACAGCAGCAGCAACGCTGGTAGCGACTTTTTTCTTTTGACGCATCGCGTATACTAGGGGTCTCAAGCACGCGGACCGGCCCGCTCATATGACCCTCTTCGTCCCATTTGTATTTATTTTCTAAATAAATATGTGCATGAGATACATTGACATAACTGTTCTCAAGCATTCTTTTAGTGAGGACATGTGGTCACCATGTGTTGAAACATAACCGTGGAACAAAAGAACAAAAACTCGGTTCGATCCCGACCGCCGCGGTCGCATTTCGATGGAGGCGAATTGCTATAGAGGCTTGCATACTGTGCGATATCAGTGCACGTTAAAGAACACCAGGTGGTCCCAATTTCCGGAACCCTCCACTACAGCGTCCCCCGTAATCATGCCGTGGTTTTGGGACGTTAAACCCCCCAGATATTATTGACGAAACCTCGATATTTCAGAATCCGCGTCCCTATTTCAGTCAAAAAAGAATGAGGAAGGCCTAAAACAGGAAAACAAATTTAAGTAAAGTAGAGAGGTGGTTCCGTATCAAACATTCACATTGAATGAGTACAGAAAAACGATACAGACGATGCCCTTAACACCTATGACAATTAAGCATGAAGTATCGTCAACTCACCTATTAAGGTGAGACAATAGAAAATTCAGTGCCTATGGAAAATTGCCTGAAACGGCTCGTTAGGACGCTCATCAGAAAAACAGAGCATTCGGTACAACAACGATTTCGAGCCCCCTTCCTAACATCTTTAAGATGGCTCCTAATAATTTCCTTTCTTTATAACGCAAACTCAATTTCGCTGTTTTACTAAGCGTTAAGCAGAATGTTTTGTACTGTACGCCTTGGCAACGTGTAAATGTGTAAACAGTAGTAGAAATAATGCAGACAGTCAAAAGAATAAAGCAGATGTCTTATTTTGGTAGCCCGTTACAAAAGACATACTGCAGTGACCAGACCGTAAAAAAACAGTACAGAGACCTAGTAGGTAATGGACGGGACGCAAAAGGACAGCTAAGAAAGCTCTTGTGCTAACATCCAAATCATGATATCATAAATTCCTTGAATAGAGATGGCAGGAAGAAAAATACGGTAGGCCAAGCTATCTTCTGTTCTGCTCTATTATATCTAGCATCAGTACCAGTGATGCTAAAATTGTTACAATCTTATTTGCCTACAAGTTAATTCATTGCATGTAAGTCAAACATACATCCACGAGATCCTTCAAGTCGCTCATATGTAAAAGCCACGAGACGCAAAGCAACCCAATCTTTGCGCGCATCAGATTTCGTTACGAAGCGAGACGCAAGAGGAATCTTCATAACGACCCTATAGCAACATCAGAATTTGCGCGATAGACGCCGCACGCATTGGAGTACGCGGCACAGGACAGTGGTAAAGAGCAAGTGTCATGGCGTTGGCGCGACTAACAAGAAAAAAAAAATTGAGAAAACGGAAGGTACGTAGGCTGGGCGTAGACGTCCGCGCGCTTGTTTCTGTCGAGACTGCGCGAGCGCTGATACGTGACTCTGCTCCACCAAAACGGACGCGCTTCCCTCTCTGGAGGGCACTGGCGGAAAGCTAAAATTTCATCACTGGCCTCAGTTTTATTCAGATGGTTTAGTGGCGCCAGTACCAGCTTGAGGAGTGCAGTTTGGCCAGCGATTATTGTTTCGCAGGGTTGTTGCGATAGGAGTATCTTGTATTTTAAGATACACGATACAATATCGAATGTATTGGAAATACAGATACAGATACTTGTTTTGCGAGACGTATCCCGATACAGATACAAGATACCTAAAAGGTATCTAAGATAGTATCTAAGATACATGTATCTTCGATACTGCCCAGCACTGTCTACTACGCTAAAGAAGTGTTGCAGGGGCACCCCTAATGTCACTGACTGAAGTGACCTTCTGTGGGTCTGGTTGCGTGGCATGACCAGAGTGGCATTTTCTTGAGTACAGCGTATGGGCAACTTGTTCAAGGAGGCATCAAGGTTCGAGTGTTGCAGAGCCGCTTTAAGTTAGATCAGTGAGAAGTATGTCCGACCTGTATTGGCTGCTGACGTGGTTCGGAAACTTCTCCTTGAACTTCATGACATTCACCGGCTTGAGCTGTTTCGGTTTCACAGGAGCAGGAAGCTGTTTTACCCGACGGCTGAAAAACGAAATGAAACGGGAGTTGGCGGGCAACAGACCTTCTTCACAGAAGCTGTCATATTTATGTTCACACTGATTCTATTTGTAGTAGCGTTAATTTAATGAAATGCACCGTAATTTATGAAAGAACAGCGATAGCTTCACAAATCTAATGTTGCACGAACAATTTCAACTACACTAAGGAGTTTTAGGGCAGAGTTTAGTGATGATTAAGTGCAAGGCAGCAAAGAAATTTATTTGTGACAAGGTTGCTAGCAGCCCTGGACACTGTAATCATAGATTACAATCATATACTATTATCAGCACTGGACACCACAATCATACATTTGCCGATATAGTCTTTACCTGCACAGGATGCAGACAGAGTGACGACAGTATCCTTTCAATGTCTGCAACTGCCACTCACGAAGCCACACGTACACAACAAGGGAGTGGCAGCCTTGCACAATGAAAGCTGTCCACACTCTAACAGTGAAAAATGCCACGCTTTTAGAAATGCAGCACTACTGCAGAGGACAGTCAGCGCCCACACGTGTCATCATGAATGGATGAGCATCGCAAAACCAATTAAGGGCGTGGTACCATGGTATGAACAAAGCAAATCATTGCTTGAACCAATGCCAATGCACCATTAGGTCCACTGTTGACCGTGCATGACACAGGAATGAAGCAGACAGCAGCAACACTTCTGCATTATTGAAAAAGAGTCTTGTGTGAAGCACCAGACATACATCGATGCAGACATCTATGCATGTGGGTGCAGCCTGAATCTTTTCAATAAAGTTTCCTTTTTCTGTCTTTTCCTTTTTTTAAGCCGACAGTGTTGGCTGAAAGCGCACTTACGGTATTTATTGGTGTTCGCGTCTTGTAACCAACTGCGTGTAATAGTTCCTACACTTTTCCTATTTACTTTATCCATTCTGTTCAACACTGTCTGCTGTATACATATTTACTTTCACTGTTATTCTTCAAACACTGCATTTGTATCATGACTTGTCCTTATGATATTTATCTGTCCCCCACCTCTTATTAATGCATTGTTGAACAAATAACGACAACTGTGAGACAACCAACGGATTTACACTTAAACTTAGACTGCAATCAACAAACTGATGCCATCTTTCTAGATTTCGCGAAAGCGTTTGATACATTGTCTCATCACTTTCTTCTTTTTAAACTTTCTGGCTTAACACTTTCCTGTCCGCGCCTTACCCATCGATAGCCCGCTGTCGATGGTTTTCAACTTCAAATTTTGCCGTGCTAGGAGCGCTTACGGACAGCGAACATCATCCATCGTATAAAACGGGAGCTATTTTTCCAGTTTCCCCTAGTCGTTTATTTTTTCCGCAGCGGAGAGAGCTTTGAAGTGCCAGTTAAGTCGAGAGGATTGAGCGCTTGTACCTTCAAACATGACGTCGACATCGCGTGCCCATGCCTCTCGGGAACGGCAAATTTCGGCGAATTCCGGCGAGTCTGAGCCAGAATTTTTTATCCTGGCAGCAGCGCAGACTCTAAAGATGATTTTGACTCATCGGCCTTCAGCAAGGACAGCGAAAGTGCATCAAACAGCCACACAATGTCAACAGGTATCCGCCGGTAACTTTCGTTTTGATCTCCAACCTTAGTCGTCGCTGCCGCACTCCCTTCGAAAGATATCTGGCGTGTTTTAAAAGTCACAGTTCTTATCTGAGGGGTATCAACATCGTTTGGGCGGGACCGCTTGCCACCGGCTGCTGAACGGGTGGAGTTCAGCGCAAGAAAACGACCCAGAGTGGACCTCGGCATTGCGCTCCGTAGTGCCGTGCGACGTTTCGTTGGAGCCATCGATTTCTTCATGATCTTCCTTACCTGAGAAATAATCCCCTAGATGTGCAGCACAACTAATAAATAGGCATGAATGCATACTCTTGTGCAAAAAGTAACATAGAAATTGAATGTTTTCTGTGAAACACGCTGCGCAAACCTGTGCTTCACTGCATCACATAACTGCATTGTGTGGTGGCACGATAGCCACTAGGGTGAACGTTTCCTTTTGTATCCAAAAAACGACTAGAGATAGAATGCTTATATTTGCAGGGATAATGGATATGGAATTTGTGGTTAAAATGTATATTTCGAAATTTGTTTGTGTTCAATTGGTGCAAAGCACCATTGATGTTTTTACAGAGTGATTACATTTTCTCAACATTTTCCTATTAAAGCTTCTTTTTTTTTTTGGAAAATTCTTCAGGCATGTTTGCTTAAATATAATACCATTAGGAAGCGCATTCCTTGTTCTACACGTTCATACTATATATTACAGTATCGATAATATTCTGTGGCAGTAGAAAAATTGTTTACTAGAGTACCCAAAATTAGCCTATTTTCCCGCGGACAGGAAAGTATTAAACATCAATCCTAGTATTTTTAAAGGGGTCATGAAAAAAAAATGAAGCTGCCCGGTTGTAATTTTCCCTGCTTCAACAAGGATTAGGCATGCCGATTCCGAAACATTTCGGGGCAATATTCAGTCTATAATTAATGACGCCCGTTTGAAATCTGAGTTTTCTTGGGCTCCTAAACGACTATGCGGCACTACCGGCCGCCATAGGCACTAACGTGTGACGTCACACTAAGGGAAGTTATAAACACAGCGTTAGCTTTCTTTTGCTCTAAAATAATAGATTTATAGGAACCTAGAAAAGAAACAAATAAAACAGCAACTCTTGCACTCAGAGTTGTATACGCGCAAGTACAGCAGCTGATCTGCATGCAACTCCGTCACATGTATTCTCGGCTTCGCTCGCTTGGTGCAGCGTACCAGTTTTTTTTATTTCTGGTTGCGTTAGGTCGTGTATTATGGCGTGTTTTGGGTGGCTTAGTCCTTGCTATGCCAACTGTGTGCGTCGTCAGACAGTGCCGTACAATTTATGAAAGTGGAAACAACGTTCGCTTTCACAAGTTGCCGGCGGCACAACCGAGACGGTATGATGCTACGAACCTCGGCCAACTATGGCTCAGCAAACATCACTGCGTTGCCATGTTTTGTCGACGACAGAGACTTTTCGTTGGCTGACTTAAAGTGACGTCAGCTGTACAGTTGAGGGGAATGTGAGCTGGGAAACCGTAATTGTGCTTTTGTAGTTATTAAATGAACCCGGACGATGAAACGAGTCGAGGTATAGTATTGAATGGACAGCCAGGATTCCGAATACACACGTAGTTGAAAATTTTGGGAAAGCATTTCATGACCCCTTTAATTGGATTGCAGCTTTCCTGAGGGACCGCTCGCAATCAGTTTTTGTTAATGAGTACCTTTTTAACCCTCTTCCAGTAACATCCGGTGTTCCCCAAGGTTCGGTGTTAGGCCCTCTGTTGTTCCTAATATACATTAATGACTTACCTTTACGAGTTTTATGTCATATTTGTATGTTCGCCGATGATTGCATCATTTATAATTACTATATTACTAATCCATCTGAGCAGCAAGCACTTCAAGATTATCTTAACTCTATTCAAGCATGGTGTGACCAGCGGCTCATGACACTTAATCCAACTAAATGCAAATCACTATCTTTCTTGCGTCATCAAAACCCTTTAACCTTTTCTTACACATTCGGTAATCTTAACTTGGACAGAGAGGAATCCTACAAGTACATGTAACATTGTCACATGATCTAACGTGGGGTGCGCATGCCACACTATCGTAGTGGGTGCTAACAAATCACTTGGATTTCTAAAACGGCATTTACGTCACATTCCCAAACACTTAGAACTGCTAGCCTACAAATCCATTATCAAACCAAAGTTTGAGTATGCTGCTGCCATTCGGAGCCCGCCTCAGGCTTTTCTAATAAACTCACTTGAGGCACTACAGAACTGTGCGGTACGATTTATCCATTCATCATATTCGTACCATTTCAATGGGTCATCACTGAAAGAAGAATCATCTCCATTAACTCTTGCATTTCATCGCCGCATTGCCACAATAGCTCGCTTTCATGAGTTCTATTACAACTCACGTGACATTCTCTCCAGCCCACATATCTCATCGCATCGGTCATGTATTACAAGTCACCCGTTTACACAGCTGCACCACAACATTTTCTTTCCACATGCATTATCTGAATGGAACGACCTTTCCCACAGTACTGCCGCCATTACCTGCCCGACTTTATTTCTGCAAAGTGTAACACATTACCCGTCACACAATTAACATATGTGGTTATCATTTCTATAATTTATGTATATCCACCCCTTATGTAACAACCCCTAGAGGGGTCTTAAAGGGGTCATGAAGCACCCCTTGGTCTTGTTGAAAAAACACATCCTGCGGAAAGCTGACACGGCTATGAACTGCTTTGCCAAATATTACAGTCGTGCGCGGCGCATAAAGGCCACAAGCGGAGCGCGAAGTTGCCGTTTCCTCAGGTGCCCTCTTTTCAAACAGAGGCCGGTTCTCACTCTCGTCGGTGGGTGGGGCGTCTGCACGTTGACGTCGCGGATCTGCCAGTTTACGTCGCAAGAGACATAGCATGCTTATTGGCCAATAGCCGACGTAAATCGAGAGCGGCGTTTGGATCAGATGCGCTTCTTGCCGCGGGGTGCCGCCAATTGCCGGCGCCGCACTCCTCAGTACACGGCAGCCGCACTCGCGCAAGCGAATCACAACGGGAGAGCGATCGCGTTTCATGACGCGTGCTGACGTAACTTCTTTCCCCCGTGCCATCCCTCCCTGTCTAGCTTCCAGTGCACTCGTCGGCACGAGAAAAGAGGGAAAGCGCTGGGAGTGTGCGCCAAACCCCCGTAACTCCGCTGATTCTTGAAGGATTCGAGAAATTTTTGCGGCAATCGATTCGGGAGGCAGTAAACTCCGATACTGAGGTCATTAGATCATTACTTGGAAAAGTGGTTCATGACCCCTTTAAAGGAAATAAAATGAATGAATGAATGAATGAACAACTGCATCTCGCAAAAACTATAGTCAAACCTCAACGGAATGAAAATGATTAGTATAACATTTTAGAATGTTACATCCGTAACTGATATAGCGAAATAACTGAAGAATAGTCGTGTCATTGACACAGTGTTGCAGATGTACATCCGTAACGAAGTTTTACGCATAATGAAACTACTGAAGTGTCAGATGCAACCTTGATATAACAATGCTTGACTGTATACAGCTGCTTTTGCTTATATCTGCACTTTTGCGAGGCTATGAATGCGTTACGACGCCCACCTTACGATCGGCTTCTTTGCCTTGTTCGCGGTCGTCCCGTTTGTGTCCAGCATCGACGGAGACGACTTGGTCCTCTGGTGATTTCGGTTGACCACAGCGACCTTGCCACTGCCACCCTCCTTTGAGCCCTGAGAGCCCGAAGGGCTCACAGTACCATTCTTCTTGCCAGGTGTGGGGACCTTGTACTGCACAATCAAAACGTAAGAATGTGCAACCCATCAGCCTGGTCGGCAACGATGTGTAAACAACTGGAATGGATATCTAGAGAAGTGCACATGTCTCAGAAATACGACACCGCAAGAGAAAAAAACATTCTGAAGTTTTATGTGCGAACAGTACCATGATACGATTATGTGGCCTGCCTCATTTCAGATTGATTCTTTGATAAGCCAAAACACCCACGCTACAGGCTCACGTTTAGTAAGAATTCATCAGGTTTTTTTGGGGGTCATTCTAACAAAGAGGCACATGCAAGACCACCCACTGACCTTTGTTCTGGCCTTGAGCCTCTCCACAGCCTCTGCGCTGGCTGGGCTTTTTGGTATCCGGCTCTTCCTCTCTTGGCACCACGCAATGTGTCTGTCAGCGGCACGGTCACTGAAGTTGCGGTTGCAGCTAGGGCATTCCACATATCCTGCGGAAGCAAAAACAAACAAGTGACAACTTAGTACGATGCCCCGTGCCATCACCTGTCATCGGGGTGTTAAGCGGTTTATTGGACGGCACTCGGCGACAATTCGCTATGGCGACAGTCAGGGCAAGAGCACGGGCTCCGAGAGCGAGCGGCGCTTATAAGAGGACGACCCACTAGGAGCCGCTGGAGAACGCAACCGTTAAACAGTACGAATTGCTTCGCCACAGGGGTGCCTTTTGTGTCACACAGCATAACTTTTTCCTGAAACACACCAAAATGTCACCTACCTAATGAAAGGCAGGGCAGTTCAGTAACGCCAAGAGCGTTCATACACTTTATGTTCTTAGCAGCAGCACACTTGTGCAATAAACACATGATAAACACGTGCTGCTTACAAGTCTTTACAAAGAATGCCCAGTATATAGTTGACTTGAGTTAATTCTTTCCGATAACTTTGCAAACTTTCTTCTGGCATTCCTGTTAGACAACGCCCCCCCCCCCTCGAATTTCTGACAGCTTACATTGTCCAGAGGGTAAGCAACGACTTTGGATATTACAGCAATCATGGGAAAAGCCTACTACACAAATTTAGCTGGGGCTATGACTCGGATAACCAGTTCAAATTCTTAGTATAATCAAACGAAGAGTCAAAGATTTTGTTTAGGGTATGTTGTATTTATCTGTCTTAATAAAAATAGTGACAACTGAGTGTACACTGTTGCAGTAATTTTCCTCATAGAGGCTCAAGTTTACTAGGACCCTGAACTGAAATGTCAGTAGCTAACACTAAGATTTTTTAGCAGCACCGGTTTAATGTACAATAACTTTGAAAATACCAGCCCGTGGTAACAGGCACGTTGCTATTTTGAGCAGAAAAGAACCGTAAGCATTGAGCAACCTCCACAGCTAGAATGTTTTCGTATCATGGTACATTTAACATGAAACAGTAGTTCTGTAGTGTAAACAGTATGTTATTATCACTTATGTTGAACGCCCTATAGGTTGTCTATTTGCACATATTACAAATGAAAACTGACCACTCGACAAATGGCCAGAAATCTTTATACTACCAGCCAGCACAAAAGTGTGTGGGACAGCATGAAACCCTTCGCAACATAATGCACTTAGCTTCATCCATGTTTGAAGTGCTTCCTTACAATGGCAGCAGGGTATTGCCAAGCGTCAACTGTGAACTTCCTACAGTGACTTTCACATTCCGGGTTGAAGATTTCCATGAAGATTTCTGCTTCAAATGAGACACATGCATGTAATGCACAGGGAGCACCGCACCAGTTGGCGTTAAAAACAAGGAGACTTCAATATAAAACACCTGCTTATTTTAGCATTAACATATTACAGTTTATAAATGCTTTAGTTAAACGTCAGTCATCTTGAGTAAGAAAGGTGCTTACAGAGCGATGTCTGCACACCTTGGAACTGGAAAGTTTGGCTAACTTTAAAAAAGAAATTAAATAAAACGGACGTAGCTTGCACTAGTGGTGCAAGGCTAAAGGCACAGCGGAGCTGATCGGCTCCAAGCTGGTCCTGGCTATGCAAGCGATGCTAAATAATGCCAAGTTATACGAAATGATGCTATGTGATACGAAGTAATGCCAAGTTTCAGTCGAGTCCAGGACAGTTGCCTCTCGCCATTTCAGCCGTACTACGTTGTGGATTACTTTAAATGAGTTGAGTCCAGCAGTCTACGTGACAGCGTGCTGCGATTCCCGGTAAACGGCTTCCTCAATGGCAGCGCGAACCTTCTTCGGTCTTCCCATGTCTGCGTCTGGCGTGCTGCTGCCATGTGCCGGCTTTATATGGAGAATGAAGGAGCGCATGCGCAGTTGGTCATGACGTCATGTCTTGCACAAACGAGCGGGTGTGCACAGTGTCCACGCAGGCAGGCTGGTGGCAGAACTGTGTATGGGTTAGCAAACCAGGCACACAGCTGTGCAACCAGTTGCTACAGGCAATGCGTGGTGACGTCATCGCACCGGCGAAGTTTTTTTATTCAATTGTTATGATTTTACAGATAGCTTAACCTTATCGCACTAAAAGTAGATGAAAGTTACGTAAAGGGAACGACACGGGACAACACTTCACTGTTAAAACTGTGAAACTGCTTCGCTGTTAAAAGATTCTAGGATTGCAAGTGCGAGAACCATGATATGATCATGAGACATGCCTTAGTGGGGTACTCCAGATTAATTTTAAACTGCTGGTGTTCTTCAACGTGCACCAAAATCTAAGCACAAAAGTGTTTTTACATTTCGTCCCCATAGAAATGCAGCCACAGTGGCCGAGAATTGAACTGGTGTCCTTGCGCTTGGCAGTGCAACGCTATAGCCATTAAGCCATGGGTCTCAAACATGTGGTCCCGGGCCTTTGGCTAGTGGCCCGGCCTGCACATGACTGTATTCGTTCCCCACCCCCCTCCCCCACACACATGCATGCACGCACATATATATGTATGTATTTTCTTATTAAGTATGTTCGTTAGCTAGAGTCATGACTGGTCTCGAGCATTTCTTTCATGAAGCATCCCATGCAATCACCATTTGCATAACATAACCATGAAAGAAAATCTATATTTCGGAATCCAGATTCCAGTCAACATTTTAGTCATTCTGGAGGTCAGCATCAATATCTTTTTCGAATTGTGAGGCCAAATCCCCTTCAATAACAACCCACACATCAGATATGGGAAAGACCACCTTTTAAATGGCAACGTTAGCAAGCATGTTGTGCAAACTCCCCCCCCCCCACCCCACCTATCGCTCTTACCTTCTTCACTGTCCCAACCCTTGCGGGACTAAATTTCGTGACAGTGGCCCTCTAGTTGAGGTGAGTTTGAGACCTCTACACCAAGCTATCGTTGCGGGTTGGCGAAACTTCACAAATTGCGCAAGATAACCAGGCAAAAATAGCAGGACGAGGGCAGTGAACTTGCCTGCAGGCACTGCTGGCCGGCTGCCATTTGAAGCCGTGTCGGTTGACGGCCCGACGTCTTCACCCCGCGCGGCACGAATTGTACGGATAAGCTCCTCATGCTTCTCCTTCCAGTTAGTCCGGGGTTTCGTCTTTGGCTGTAGAGGGCAAATAGTTTTGCTACACTCAAACTCTAGCCCAATAGGTGGAGATGCAAAGCAGTAGAAGATTATGCAAGCAGTAGTAGATATCTTTTATAAAAAAAATTTTGTTGCTCAAAGACCTGCAAAAGATAACAGCGTTGAAAGAGGCGTTCGGTCGCCGAGTTGATTGCCAGCATCCAATGTCCCAAAGCAAGGGTTGTACTGTGGAAACAGTGTAAACTCAAACCTCGATATAATGAACACGAATATAATGAATTACCACTTATAGCGACGTAAATGTAGAATAGTCTTGTCGTAGATGCATTGTTTTGAATATTCGTTCATAATGAATCTCTGGATATCACAAAGTTATTTTCGTGTCAGATGCTCCTTCATTATAATAACGTTTCACGATAGTTGGGAGCATTATATCTAGAAAAGAGTGATGACATTCCCTTCTTAACTTCCAACATTTTTCTTTCTTTTTTATTATAGAAGTATACGTTTTCAGCAAAAGTGGCACAAATATCCAACAATGACCTGCCAACAGTCCACGACAACTTTAGACTTTGGTGTTTCTTTGAGCTTCCAAGGGCAAAGCAAATTACCATTGCAAAAGAAGTAATTAAAATAACAGGTCTTACGGAAGTATCAAAATGATGCAAGAAAACTAAGGCTTCAACATAAACAGCAAGCCTAACTTAGTTCGGACGTAGAAATAAACACACAGGCATTTACTACTGGTGTCGCTAAGATCTAAGCACCATCTAAAAAGAAAGTGACATGCCAGCGCATGTTGCGTGGCGCTTCTTGCGAAAGGACCTGCAGACGAAAAAAGAAAGAAAAAGAAAATACCAGGCGTTTTGCTGCCACACGGAAAACACACAAAAGAAGAGTGGGAAAAAGCTTCAGGTGACAGATGCTCCCTTGGAGAGAAACAAATGGTTTTTGGCAAACGTTTCCAGTTGCCGAGTGAAGCGTAGAAGCACTAAACGGACACTTAAGCAACAGACGCAAAACATTTGACAATAATATGTGCAAGGAGAAGTTGTAAAACATTTGTATGCTGGAATTTTTCGCCTTGCTGCCAAAAGAAGCAGCAGCGAAAGACGCAAACAACACAACGACTTGTCTTTACAAAAATTATGTCTTGTGCTTGCCTTGTT
The DNA here is from genome assembly GCF_013339695.2 of Rhipicephalus sanguineus. Classification (NCBI taxonomy): domain Eukaryota; kingdom Metazoa; phylum Arthropoda; class Arachnida; order Ixodida; family Ixodidae; genus Rhipicephalus; species Rhipicephalus sanguineus. Next base: position 123,015,825 of record NC_051181.1, read on the forward strand.
ATGCTTTCTGTTCACTACCGTCTGCAAAAACATGACTCACAGGCGTGCTTGATGACGTAGGCAGTAACAATTTGTTAACGTATATGAGAAACAGCTGTATAATGAGCTTGTAGCGCAAGTTCTATTAATTATTACCCCACTTTCACAAGGCACACTCAATTGTGAGTGAAGCCAAGCCAGACAAATTTCTCAATAATGAGTGACTCCCATCCCCAGCATGCACTCAGGATCCAATCACAATGGAGAAACTTGATGTGAATTTGGACTGATTGGAATCAAAAGTTCCATGTGTGACTGACACTGGTGTAACACACCTCACCATGTTAGGACCTGCCTAGATTCATGTTATGAAGAATCTTTACTAATACGTTACATTTCCCAGTAATATTAAACTGCTAAGTTACTCTCAAATTTATGATTGCATTAATGAGGTTCACAACAAGTGTACATACATGTTGAAAGACTGAGCATGCAAACACGGACACAAGAGAGAAGTCGAGACACCACATATGCCGTTTCAAGACACCACAAGTGGCATTTGTGGTGTCTTGACTTCGCTCTCGTGTCCATGGTTGCACGCTCAGTCTTTTAACGTGAATATGTACCAACTAGCTCAGCTCTCTATTATTCTAAGAGTATATAACTTGTAATAAGACAATGCTGTAACAGTAGGTAAAGTCGGTTACCTTTGGTGAAAGCGATGGCAGCTTCGGTGCGTTCTTGATTTCTGTTCCTTCAATCCTTTGCTTTGAAGAATCAAAAACCTTGCGCGGCTTGGATTTTGCTTTGAGGCATATTTGCTCATGCCGTGCCTGAACCAAGAAGCAGAAAAATGCTGTGAAACTGTTTCTTAGACTCGCACAGACTATTGTAGTCCAACAACATTACTATTGAACGAACATTTGACAAAGAAGCGCAAATTATGTATAATTTGTTCCAGAAAGAACTTACCAAAGCATCAGGACGAAACGTTCTCCCACATATCGAACATGGTTTTAGCGCTGACGGTGTTGAGGCTGCAGTGGTAGGTGTAAACACAATTTATTTTGCAATATGAAATGGAATTACTCTTCACCCATCAAAACTGAAACAACACCGAGAACTTGCATAAGAAGGAACGTGTAAAGTTGACACAGCATATGAAAGTGCACATACACGACTGAAAATTCATTTAAGTACAAGTTGAAACTTTATAAAAAGATTTCTTTGCAGACCTATGCTCTCAAATATGTATTTCTCAACGTACCTTAATGAAGATTCCATTCAAACTGATGGACACTTTCCCTTACATCTATATATGTCTAATTTAATGAATGTATACGTATTACATGCCCAACACGCAAATTCTTGTGAATATTTTCACCATGAAAGACAAACCCTGGAATATTCGAAACGTTGATAATGAATGAATCGCGAACAACTCACCCACATCCTCCATACTGCTGCTCGGCGTGTCGCTCACATGCTGCACAGTGAAACAGCTGTAAGGAGCAGTGGAGACGGTATTATTATCAGGATTGCGCGCATTATGGGATTAATTAGTCAACTGGGCAGGTTTCAGGCAAAACAGGATGACGTAGCAAAATGGTGCCACGCAGATCGATTTTTGACGTATCGGGATGCAAATCGGCGCATTCCACCGGCAGTGCGGAGTATACAGGCGCATATACGATACCCAAGGATCAGTCGCAAGCGAGCAATGTTTCACAGCAACGCACATTAGTCAGCAAAGCACGGGTCGACGAGGCAGGCACTACGGTTTGACACAACGCAGCCGCTTTCATGCCGCGCCGAGGCCAATGCGAGCGAAGAGGACATTAACGAGAGCCAGAGAAAGCGCTCGAATTCAAGACGCCTGCCCATATAAGGGAAAGGATGGGCTATCCCACACAGTACCTCGGTTAGTCCACACCCAACGAAGCAAGTTGCCAAGCGGGGCACAGGCAAAAAACGGTGGCTACAGTGCCACGCTCAGGTCGCCTTGAACGAGTGCAAGCGAAAATCCGTAGCGCACGCCGCAAAACAATTCCTTTCGGGCAAATGCGTCCGCATCACCATGGCAACCGGAAGGCAGGCAACGGAAAACAGTCACCGCGTCGAAGGGGACGGGAGGGGAGGCCCGCTTTACCTTGCGAGTCGCGCGAAATACACGTTGCACATCGCTGCCACGCCAGCGCGAAAGCGACAAGAACTGGACCTGTAGTGGACACTTACGCCCCGGTCCACCCGGCAGGAATTAGCCGCTCCCGAAATTTAGGTTAGGAAAACTAGTCCCGAAGAAGAACGGTGCCGACGCACTCTGCGGGCGGCCGCCGCGCACGGAGACCGAACGTGTTTTGTTTTTGTTGTTAGCGCTTTCATTTGACCACCGTCGCTTTTCTTTCTAAGGAATTATTCGGCCGTGGAGCACTGAAGGCCGCGCTAAGCTACGTTCACCAAAAACCAATGGAATAGCCGTGAGTTTCTTCTAAATGCGAGATCAAAATTGCCATATTCTAGCATTTTGATTCCTTGCGCTCACCGCTAACAGTGATTTTGCGTTTGTTAGAAGTTCTAAGAGATGGCGACACAGTAGTATCAGTTCACCTTATTTTTCCGAGATGGCAGCACACGTCTTACGCGCCCTTTTTCTTTCGGTTCGTCCGTGACCTCTCACCGTAAACAGAGAGCCTTTCCGTGCGTGAAAGCTTTTGTAAAGCGGGGGGAATGTGTGTGTATGTGTGTGACTCGAATTTGACAGTGATCCGAGGAGCTCTGAATCGGGACTCTGCCTTTGCGCTTTTCCCGTGCCATCGACGCATCTAACGGACTACTGAGGTTGCGGAAAGAAAAGCATCGAGGATTATTGCCTGTCAGCGAAGCTCACGAGCGAAAAAGGCCCTCTAAACACTGCAGGTATGTCGGAATTTTAATTATACCACTCGTCGGATCGCTACTAACCAGTATCCTTCTCGAAGACGTACGAGGAAGTGGTTATCGCTCAGTAAGAGCCGAGTGACGCGACGTTTTGACGCAGTTTGCTTGCAAACAAAAGCACAGCTGGGCTGTTGCCATAGGCCCGTTTGCCCGTTCGCTATGGCTGTGATTTCTAGGTCATTTACATCGCACGTTTCGCACCCGCGTCTTAGGAAACCTTCGCTTGCCTTCACCTTAGGCTTTTTACATCGGGTCACCGCGCTGGGCAATGTTGTGCTCGGTCGAAGCTGCGATAACGTAAACATGCTTTCGGCTTTGCCTGTGTGCGCGCGCTTCGCTCTTGCAAGCTTTGTGTTGGTGGTCGTCATCTCGGTTCTGCTGTTGGCGAGGGCCCCTGAAGTGGTTGTTTCGTTCAGTTCTGTTGCTAATCAGAGCCGGGCAAACGTACGAGTGATCGCCGAGACGTATTTGTAGGGTGACAGGTGTCACAGAGAAACCGTGGCGCGACTCAAACTTTCACGAAGCTCCCGACCACTAGCACATCTGACATGTCATCGTCTCGGAACAGCTGAGCTTCAGCCGCTATCGATTACTGACTGTCGGTTTCGCTTTGATGGGGCTGGCTATTGATGAAAGCGCATGCAACCGCGAGCCATTTGGAGACCGAAAAAATCTGCGTTTTTGTGACGAATACGCGAAAGTCAGTGCTCGATAAGTTGTTACGAAATTTATTTCTTACTTAGTTTGTTGCAAACAGTTCTCAGTTGGACCTCGACGAATTAAATAATAAGACACGGGAACTTGACTTGTTACCACGCGAGAAAAATAACAAAAAAAGAGAGAAATTGTTGATACATCTTTCATAGGAATCGTTGATCACACGAAAGAAACGTGTCTTCGTAGAAGCATTTGCAGCTGCGTACGAAACGCGTGCGTAGGTTTTTTATGGCGTTGAGCCGTGCTCATCCTTTTCTTTTTAGCACGCGCGAGCCTCACATGGCCTGACATGCCAACAACTCATGTCGCGATACTGAATACCCGCGTGGTAACCACACGTTGCTTCATGTCAGACCATTGGCTGAATGATATCCATGTGATCTAGCTGCCTATGCAGGACTGCAGGTGCACGCTATTGCCGGAATTTCATTCGAGGCGGGAGCATCTGACACTGACGTAATTTAGGACGTTAGTCATGTAGTTAACGCTGAAGCGGTAACCGCTGTAAAAAAAAAACAAAACAAAAAAAAATGGCGGCGTAGGTGCCAAAAAGGAAATGCTCTGGAGGTAGGCAGATGATTGATTAGGTTGTGTGTGGCAGTATCTGACGCATTCTGTGATGTGTTTAGAAAAAATAGAGAGGGGGGGCGGGGTAGTGTTCTGTTTACTGACCATGGAGAGCGACAAACTCTTCCTGATAGCCGTGGGAAGGTCGCCGTTGGAATAGTGTTTAGAAAAAAAAAAAAAATCAGAACGATTTAGAGTACTGCGTACAATATACGGAAGTGCAGTATACAAATCTGCTGCTCCTCAAAGACGTTGAATGCTTCTACCTCCGGGATCGGCGCATCTTTGACCAATCGACGATGGCATATCTGATCGCGTCATGTGGTGCAGGGGCGTCACAAATTTATGCGATCTGGGACTTTATTATGACCTCACAACATGACGTCACCAGTGACGTAGGTCACGTGGGTTTCTGTTCGCCTGCCGTATTGCACGTAAGGGGCCGCTCAACGAGACACTTATAAAAAGGTAAACAATTCAAGGTTCTATACTCCACTTCATACATCAGACAGCGACGCTGTAGAAGCTGTGCAAAATCTTCGCTCAGCAAAATGTGTAAGTGCGCGCCTCTCACGCTAGGATCTTGTCGTTGTAAACGCTCGTGCTAGCCGAGCACGAGTCAGCGCGTGAAGCCTCGCGCCGCGCCGCGAATGAAACACCAAAATACGAACGAGGCCTCCGCGATTGGCTCCGGCTACGCCCTGCGCCGGAGCTAATCGCGGAGGCCACGATACGCAAAGAGACGCTAAGTGGTCCAGAACAACCTATTGACAACCGTATAAATTACGGGGTTGGTTTATTTCTAAGGCACAAAGCAGCTTCATTTATTACTGTGCCTAAAAACGAAAAAAAAAAAAAAGATCACATTACGGGTGGTAGGGTCATTGAAATATTTCGTGGTGAGAGCGCATCTATTGCGAGAAATCGCGCTAGCTTCCATAGCCTTAAAGTCTGGCATCAGACATCCATCCAATTGACTTCTCATACCTTCGTATGAGAAGTTATAATTGGATGGCACTGGTTTTGATTCGAAAAACATGAACCTCACGGCAAACTTTGTTAGATATCCTGAGATCAGTTCTCATACAAACGAAACATTTTGGACGGAAACAAGGAACTTTTATTTTCCAATAAGCCTATATCGTTTACACTCGCAGACAGAAGCTTATTCGAACAGAAACTTGACGGGCAAGCATACTACGGTTCTATCGATGGAGCATTCATTTTTTTCTCGTGTTGTAACCGACTATACATAAACATTTGCAAAATAGAACAGCACGCACTATCACAGAATCACTATCCCTGCCATGATCGTGTCAACGTCTCTCGACCTCTCTCCCCTCCCGGCAGAAATCCTGTTTGTGCTACAGTCAAAGTGTGTTTTTCCGCCGAAGGTAGGCGTAAGGGCACGGCAGCACCTTACGCAAACTTTAGTTCTTTCAAATTAAACTTTCTTTGTCAATCCATATTGTAGAAAAAAGTATGGCCGAAGTTGTTATATATATATATATATATATATATATATATATATATATATATATATATATATATATATATATATATATATATATACACACACTAGCAATCGACCAGTTAGCGCGATGCAATGGACTTCTAAAACACATATTTCGCGATTTTTTAAAATTGCGTAAGCGATGATAGTGGTGGTGTTTTTTTTTTTCATATTATTGCTTTACGAATACGCTCGTCTTCAAAAAAAAAACATTTAAGAAGTTTTCAGTTGCTACTAACAGCGGCCATGATATGACCGTCCAGTTATGTACAGCTTTTTTGTTGTAGCTGAATGTAGACGAACCAACGCGGTGTGTGTGTCTCTCTCTCTCTCTCTCTCTCTCGCGCGCGCACACACACACACACACACACACACACACACACACACACACACACACACACACACACACACACACACACAAATTATTTTAAGGTCTCTCGAGAAACACGTGAAGAACGAAGCCACGCCAGAAACATAGCGGAACACGACTCGTGACGTCACACGTAAGTGTTGCCAGACTGCCAGACGGCTCAAATAAAAAGAGAAAAACAAAGGGGGGGGGGGGGTGCGAAATTCGTGCAGCGCCCACGTTTTGAAAGCTTGCTGTGAATAGCTTGCGCTGTAAAATGTCCGAAATATTGATGTGATGCCCCCTTTGGAGCCCATGCATGCACGTCCGTCATTTATTATTGAGTACTGGCCCTGCTATTGCATAACTTTCGTGTTTAGCACACACACTCACACCGGAGCACTTGCACCGCGTTGCCGGCGGCCACGAAGGGGACAGTGAGTGATGACTTTTGAGAACGTTCATTGCTTGTGGGGAGCAGCGTTCGCAGTGGAAAAGTCCTGCGACCCTGCTTTTACTCCAGTAGTCCGTCGCTTTGTCATCGCGCTCTGGGTGCACCGCAAACAACCGACGGCGCCCAAACCCGGAAAGAGACACACACACGCAGTGACGCTTCTCGCTCCATAAATTTCTCTCCGCGCCCAACCTGCGTCTCAAAACACGACAGTGGACCAACCGGATCTTCAAACGGGTTGTGGCGCCGCTTAGCCGGAGCCGATAAGAAACAAAAAAAGTGTAACTGAGTGGGGGAAAACAAGAAAAGAAGTCCAACGCAAACCAATCATCGGCTTCCGCACTCTCAGAATTCTTAGCCGTCGTGTGCTGCGTTGCTCTGTCAACAGGGTCTCTACTGCAGCGGCAGCCAAGCGGGAATTCGCAAGGTGGTTCTTTCTTTCTTTCTTTCTTTCTTTCTTTCTTTCTTTCTTTCTTTCTTTCTTTCTTTCTTTCTTTCTTTCTTTCTTTCTTTCTTTCTTTCTTTCTTTCTTTCTTTCTTTCTCCAGTTTTGACGCGGTCCGTTTATTTTTTATGTTTTAAATGGCTGTCCTCTTCAGACACGCCTCGACGGTTCCTTGGACCGAGGCCAAGCGTCACTCGGCCGTGTGCTTCTGCTGCTTCTGGTGTTAGTAACCACGTGCAGCTGCAGCCCTTCGCGAACTGTCGGTGGATGGAAAGCGTTGATCGACGTGGTGGATGTGGGTGCGATAGCTGCCGTGGCGCGCGAACTTGGGACGAACCCTGGAGGAGACCTGAATTCCGAGGTCTTCGCTTTGATGGCTAAATGACTCAGGCTGTACGGCCATACTGAAAAGTTTCTCCCATCTTCAGTTTATCCATCTGTACATCTGTACAGCATAAAGGCAACCGCTCGGGTTCTATTCCATACCACGGCGACCGCATGCCGGTTTGGCTGAAATTTTGCTGCTTAGACTCGGGTGCACGTCTAAACGCCATGTGGCCAAAATGAATCCGGAGTGTCCTCCATTACGGCGTGTACTGCACTTCGGCGTGCCTCACAATCAAATGAGCAAAACAGCCCAAATTCAAAAGACAACGACAGAAACATTTACACAACACAGGCGCTGATTACAGGCGCCTGTGTTGTGTGTAAATGTTCTTGACCTTGCGTGTCTCTTGATACTGCGATGTTGTTCTCGGGTCATACGTAACCAACTAGCCCGCCAGCACCTACATCACAATCGTGTAAGGCATTTAAAGCACTAGAATTTACTTGTTATTTTATTTAATTCATTCGGTACGGCGTCTGGTCGCTCCTACACGGGTCACATACACTCTTGAGAGATGCTCACGGCACGATGTATAGATTGGTTTAGATTCTTGAATACGGCCTTTTTTTTTCTTTTTGTCTCGGAGCGTTCATGGTTCCGCGCATTTATTTATTTATTTATTTATTTATTTATTTATTTTATTTATTTATTTATTTATTTATTTATTTATTTATCTATTTATTTATTTATTATATTCATTCATTCATTCGCAATACCGCACAGACCTATTCAATGACTTTGATTAAAAGGGGTGATAGAAAAAATATAGGTCGCGTTGAATAAAAAGGTAACGAAACAAATGTTACAATTAGTAAAGCAGGACATCATTATTCAATATCATCAAGGCACGTAATCAGGTTGTCACGAAAAGTTTTCGCGGTTAAATATGGATGCAATGTGGTCCGGAATACTGTTCCAGGGCGCAATAGCCCGAGGCACGGTATAGTGTCATCACATAGTCACCGCATGCCCCCCCCCATTTTACGAGGCCTCGTTGCCGTCGTTTTCTAGGTTGATGTGCGGTCACTGAACCACGCACGCAAAGCTCTTGACCGCGTGTGAAAGTGACAGGTGCTTTCCTTTCTTATTCTTCTCTTTCCGTCAGCGTGACCGAGAGTGCAGTTTCCATACTTTCCGCCCCCGAAATGACGCCCGCAAACGTGCGCAGTGTAAGCAGGAAAATTGTCGAGTGGGACCGTGGAGATAAAAAGCTGAGAGATCCAGCTGCAGCGTCCTCGTCAGCACCATCAGCAACCGTCGGCCCTTGAAATCGTCAGTAGTTCCACAGAGTGATCCGCGTTCCAGTGTCGTTAGTATAGGCGTACATCATAGTATAGTAGTCATCATAGTATGAAGGGAGACGTTGACTACGCCACAATTGGACTGAGGTTGAATAAAGGCAGTGTTTCTGTATAGCAGCGGAAACAAAACATTAACCGCGGTACTTGCCATTGATGATACGAAGACATAGGCAACGTTAGCATCTAGTTAGCTCTTTAGTTAGCTTACGTAGCCAACATTAACCATCACTTAACCAACACTGACGTTAGGTTCAAATTGGGTTGACGCTGACATCGAGCGAAAAATACGTACCTGGGTCTGCCACGTGACCGACAACCGGTGGAGATCAACTGATTGGTTATCAGGGTATGGGAAACGCAACCGAGGACGGCAGCGAGTTAGATGGAGCGACCATATTATGAAGTTCGCAAGGATAAAATGAAATCAGCTCACAGAAGATAGGGTAAATTGGAGATCATTCGGAAAAGCCTTCGTTCTGGAGTGCACATAAAATTGGCTGATAATGATAATGATGAAACAGCGCTAGCCAGCATTAGCAAGCGCTGTTAGTATACGCGAGCAAATACGGTAGTGTTGACTTCAGCTTAGAAAGGAAGCGGTTATTACGTAGTTATATGCCTTGTCGACAGCAAGATTCGGTATCCAAACTGAACACGACCGAGACTTCTCATTCGAGGTAAAATAAGCAAGCACTGATGCAAAACAATTTCGGTTATACAGACATATTTTTTTAGCAGAACTGACTGTTGGACTAGTTGGATATCCATGAACACTAAAAACGTATATCGCAAGAAAAAAAAACAAAAAAAAAAAACGACGAACATCGAAAAAGGGAGGCAGACAACGGACTGGCGCCCAACTAGAGGTGCCAGTCCGTTGTCTGCCTCCCCTTTTCGACGTTCGTCGTTTTTTTTTTTCGTTTTTTTGTTGTTCTGTTTTTTTGCACTATACGTTTTTAGTATGCAGAATTGTTGAGTATACATGTATAACAGTATAACGTTAGCCAACCGTTGAGTTGGTCACTGGAGTGTCACTGGAAACTGTTACACTTCTGTTACACCTGAAATGGAACGGACATCCTCGAGCGTTCAATAATAATAATTGTTGGTGTTTAACGTCCCAAAGCCACGATAAGAAAATGAGGGACGCCGTAGTGGAGGACTCCGGAAATTTCGACCACCTGGGGTTCTTTAAGGCGCACCTAAATCTAAGTACACGGGCATCAAGAATTTTTGCCTCCATTGAAAATGCGGCCGGGATTCGATCTCGCAACCTTCGGGTCAGCAGTCGTGCACCATAACCACTAGACCACCGTGGCGGCCGTATCGAGCATTTACGCGAGGTGTAAGCTCCTTGCTCCCTCAAAAGCTTTTTCGGCGCCCTCACCTGACTTCGTTGTCCACGCTGCCGCGAGCGGACCGCCCCTTGTCTCGACGTCGTTGTGGCTCTCCCCGCGAGGATGTTGCGGGCTTCCAGCCCGCCGAGAGCAACTTTCACGGCGCGATGGGACGAGGAAGACCTCGCTGGTGTTCCCGTCCGCGTAGCCGTCCGGACACCGTCGTTGCAAGGCGTCAAACCGTCGAGCGTGGTGCGCGGAGAGCATTGCCTGAACGCGTGCGCACCTTTCCTGCTGAAGAAGCCCGCCGCCGCCAATGCACCTGCTGAGGGTGTGCACACCACCAGTGTGCTGTTGTATACACCACCCCCCTGTGTCGCGAAATGAAGGCGTTCTTCGCTCCAGCGAGTTTTTTCGCGCTGTATGGTTCCGACTTCGGTGGGGCGTGAAGAAAACTCCCTCGACACACCGAGCCACCGTCACACCGTGCATGTAATACATACGAAATCAGCTCGCTGGGGATTCTATTTTTAAATTCAACACCCACGCAACGCCGCAGCATGGAGCCCCGTGTAAACAGTGACAGTACGTGGGGAGCGTATGTGCATTCACTGTATATGATTTCAGGGACAGTTTATCCGAATGCATTCGTGGCAAAGTGTCACTATATGCGGAGTAAATCCTTTCGTTGAAAGTACAGCATACTGTTGTCGACGGATACAGTATACGCATTTGCGTATGGGCGTATAATACATACTATATTATACACGGATGTGGTCAGGACAGTGACCGACAGTATATGCGGATGTGGTCGCCATAGTTTTAATAGTACGTGCGTTCAGTACGCGTTTTAAGTGGCAGTATATGCGGATGGGGTATACATAAGCGATAGTATGCGCGTTCGGTATACGCTTTCAGTGACAGTATATGTGTGCGGATGCGGTCACGTTCCCTGCTCTGCATAACATCATAATACTTAGACGTGTATAGCTTGTATAGAATCGCATCTCGGCGGTGCGACGACGTGCTTTCTGTGGGAACGGGGTGGAGGAAATTCCTTCCCAAGTGTAGCATTCCTTTTCAGTGCGGTGAATTTATTTCGTCGTGAAGCGCATGCATGAACCACAGCTACAGGTTCTCTCTCTCTCTCTCTCTTTATTTTTGTATATTTGGCGCGTCGCGACTTTTCGGAAAGCGACACGCCTATTGGCCACGGTTCGGAAGCGAGCGTTCGCTCTGAATTCTTGCTGAAAGCGTTGTATATACACCATATGCGTTTGATGACGTATACAGCCCTTGGTTGAATTGACTTACTTGTCAGTTAGGCTTATCGTCTATACAACAGTTCTACAGTATTTTAGGTTAGCGTACAAAACATAATTAAAACATGTAATACTTTTATACGTCAGCTTAGAATACAAAACATATAAAACTTCTGAAGTAGTTCCTTGTAATGACGTCCTATCAGATCGCTTGATTGATTTTTTTTGTCTAGGCTCATAAGGGATGACTCCGTAAGAATTTCGGCCACCCGCCACTCTTGAACGCAACTGCTCGATTACGTCAGAGGATAAAAAATTGCGTGTGTCTGGGGGGGGGGGGGGGCGAAGGAGGGTGTACTTATGTTTCGCCCCCTTTCGTGCAGCAAAAGGTTGCCGTATAGCCGGGAATCGGACCCGTGACCTCATGATCGCAACTATACAGCGACAAACGTTCGACGGACAACTGAACGATCTTCGTGGGGTCACGGTACATGTGCACGAAGGCTTTGTGGTTGAGTCTTTCATAAGAATGCATGCGTCGGATTATGGTGTTTCCGCGTGTAAGTGAAGAGCATTGACGTAGCTAGAAGGGGGGGGGGGGTCAAACCCCCCCCCCCCCCGAAATCTTTAAATTTTTGCTGGTGTATATGTTACACGTACACTATGACCAGGATTTGGGGACATGTGCACGTACCGCCATCTCTCGTCGGTGACTGCGGTGGCCTGCCGTAACTGAATGGGAAATAGGCGAAAAAAATCATATCTGACGAAAAAAGTTAGTTATCAAAAACGGCTCCCGGTTCTGTACAGTAGAGACTTGTTTGAACATTCTGTGAAAATTACAGTGTCGCACTACAAACCGCGTGGCTTCCCAGGGTGCTTAAAATTTTACAGTGGGGCCCCATGTGTTTCTAATGCGCAGTGTTCAATTGTCTTGGAAAGCCACACGCTTTGTATAGAACCCCGAGTCGTTTTTCATAGCTTGCTTTTTTCAAGAGATATGATTGTTTTTTTCGCCCATTTCCCATTCAGTTATGGCAGCACGCCGTTGCTACCGCCGAGAGATGGCGCCAGGCACAAATGTAATAAGGTCATTCTGCCTTAAGAGGCAGAGAGATGGACCGTGAATTTATATTTTTTGGTATAATAACATAGATTTAATCAATGTAGATAAGGTATTAGGCCAACATGAAACAAGGAAGTTTTTTTTTTTTTTCTTCGAGCCTGGTGGCAGACATGTCACCGTCCCGTTTTAAAAGGGACGCTCATAGCATCCATCCATCCATCCGAATCCTGGGAATAACACACGCACGAATATACATAAAGGTTGGTCAAACACCCTCCCCCCTCTCCCCCCCCCCTCCCTCGAAAAAAAAATTCTAGCTCCGCCCCCTTTGAAGAGTGCCTTATTTTATGAAAACACGGCTGGTGTAGAGCCGCATTCAGGTTCCCATGCGTTACGGCTAGGTCGTGAGGCTGTTGAGGGCGGCGTGTGTGAGATTGAAAAATTCTTTCCGCCCAAAATAAAGGACGTGTGATTAGATTAGTGAGCTGGGTGCGATGCAACGCCACGCCGGCGGCGACCCGTCTTCTTGTCGGCAGCGTGCTTGTTGGCACGGTGCCGCTGAATCAGCGGTTTGCCTTTCGCGGTTCAGTTTGGAGCAAGCCGGCAAACACAAAGAGAAGGTGACGCTAAAAATGCGGTGTTTAATGTGCCGCTGTTCACCTTCTATTTTAACTACTTTTATAATGATGCTAATTTACGTTGCACTTGGATAGCTCAAAGAAATATCGAAGCCGAAAGCTGAGCCGCCGTCTGTTGACAGGTCCGTGTTGACCAAATACACGATCTTGAAAGAGCTTTCAGAAGCTACGAAGTCAGGTCATCACGTGGCATTTCAGTGGGTTCCCAGTCACTGCGGAATCAAGGGAAATGAAATGGCAGATGAGTTGGCGAAAGCCGCTCATCATTACGCACAAACCCGCCTCATTCCTGTATCCCAATGTGACATAAACGGAATTTTACGACGAACAAAACGTGAATTATGTTTATCCACCTGGTTCCCAGACAGCACAAAGGAATCGATCTTGTACGCTGTTGACCCTAACCTTGAGTGCCAATTAGACCCTCAGCTCCCAAGACGTATCGACATACTCATTCATCGCCTAAGACTCGGAACCGCTTACACAAGCACTTCTTATTCCGGATTCATCGTGCATCATCGTTAACATGTTCGTGCGGCCACGACGACGAGGATGTGCATCATCTGTTGCTAGACTGTCCCAAGCACGACACACATAGACAGCGACTCGAGCAGGAACTTCACACGCTGGACTCTGAGGGAACGTTTTCCTTAGCGAAAATACTAGGCCCATGGCCGACTAGGATAAACTACAAAGCGATGAAAGTGCTCCAGCGTTTTTTTTTGAGGACACTAATATTTGCGATGGCTACTGAGTTCTTGAACTTGTAGGACTGTATATCAGTATACATATATTTTTAATTTATTTTGTTATCCTAACAACTATGTGGAAAGGGGTAGCCGTCACCAAGCAATGGTGACAACAACTCCTTCATTTATTTTCTATTTCAATAAAAAAAAATCTTACAGGACCCCTTTTGCATTCGCCTAAGACGACTCGAAGGCGAAAGCCGTCTTGTTTTTCTTCTCGGTCGATGTATTGATACCCTCCCCCGCCCCCGCTCCCCTCCGAAAGCTTTCTGCGCCTGACGTGGTTTTGCACTGCTTCCAGGATCGGGGGCATTGCAAGCTTTCTGCACCTCGCTAGGTTTTGCATAGCCTCCGTGATCGGCCCTCCTTTGACGAAGCGACGATGTGATGACGTCATCACGTGGTGTGACGTCATAGTGGAGTCACGATGACGTCACAAATGTTTACTAACTGTGACGTCATCGTGGCGTCATATGGTGACCTCATTACGTGAATGTTTCTTGCATCACTCGTCTTGCCGCTGAAACCGCGGGACGCCGACGGTCAAATTTCGCGTTTGGTGAGGCATCTAAGGCTTTCGCCTTCGAAAATGCCGAAGAAAGCTTGACGTTTGTTCTCAGCGTGCTCAATGTGGACTGGTTTATACATCTTGTCGAGAAGCAGAATTTCTAGCAGTGCAAGCAAAGCACTAAGCTCAACTAGACAGAGCGGCGTGTCCTCTTGATTATGATTATGCCCTGTAACTTTTTTTTTTCTTAATTGCGCTTTAAATTATTGTTTTTCCCACTCCTTTTTATAGTGCCGTCGGGCCTTGAAAGTATCTTTAATAAATAAATAAATAAAATCTAAAGCAAACAAAGCCGCTCTGTGATGCGCTTCATTTTGCTCTATTTATTTCTTCTTTTTTAAAGATTTTGCCGTTTATAAACTCTGACGTCAGGGGAAGAGCGGTGCTGCTGGGGTTTCGATGCATATTTTTTTAAAAAAAGGAAAAACTGATGCATTGCCCTCCTATCTTTCTTTTTTAAAATATGAACCAATTTCCGTGAGGTCAACGAAAATGGAGCCTTCGGGGAATAATATAATCGGTCTAGACAGGAAAGTTTAGTGTTACTGTGTAGCCTCTCCGTTAATATAATTTGATACGCAAGGAGCCTTGCACAAATTTAGTTTCGAAGGAACGCTTTATCAGTCCAGACGGGTTTTGGTGTTGCGTCCTTGTTAAACTTGATACGGAAGGGGTGTCGTACTTTTCCTCGCTTGCAGGGAGGGTTTGGTGTAAGGCGCGGAACCGGACACTCTTGGTGGTGCAATCGTGCTTGATTGATAAGCCGCTGTGCTGTAGATTCGTCGACGGCAGCCCACACTGAATGCCTGGGAAGGAGATGACGTAGATGCGCTGAGGGTGAGGGAAATAAAACAGGAGAGGGCAAGGCGCTTCGACACTCTAAGGGAAAAAAAAAAGAAGGACCGTTGCTCTTTTTATTGAGTACTGACTTGTCACATGTATAGAACTGCTAACCATGGGTCGGCAAACTCACTCATGAGTCTACTCATTCAGACTCACTCAGACTCAGATCTAGCTGTGAGTCTGAGTGAGCCAGGCTGAGTAATATTTTCGTGAGTCTGAGTCCGAGTAAGTCCGAATGAGGAAAATTTTGGTGAGTCTGAGTCCGAGTGAGCCCTAAGGGCTATATATATATATATATATATATATATATATATATATATATATATATATATATATATATATATATCATGAGTGAGTCTGAGTGAGATCCACATTTTTTTGCCGACCTATGCTCCTGACTGTATACTTGTCCCATGTATAGAACTCCTGACTTGTCACATGTATGGTAGTTGGAGGCGTGACTTTCCAGAAGAGAGTTAACGTATGTCCTTAAATAGAGTTATATGTGACCAGTCTGGACTCACCAGAAAGGGTAGCAGGTACTCTCCCTCTTCTTCTTTCTTTCTTGTTTTTTTTTCTTTGGGTAACGCTATTGAGGCCTGGAAAGTAAACGATATTGGCCCAAAACATTTGACTTCTCATCTGAACGCACGTAGCAGAGCAGGTAAATGCTAAACGTTAGCGCAGCCGCACATCCATTCTCGGCCAATCGCGCTGTCTCTCAGGGATGTCACGTGTTCGGCCGATACGTCGAGAGAAAGGGGCTTCACGGATTCAAGGAGAGTTTCTCTTGCCAAGGCTGGCTGCGTGACGTAATGCATCTCTCCTTTTCCTTCGTGTCTTTTCTTACTTTTCTTACTCCGCGGCGTAGAGGAGATGGTAGAGGAGGAGGAGGCGGAAGAGGGAGATAGGGTGACGAGAAGACGAAGCCGTAACGCTATCCGACGGCAGCCAAGGCTTCTCGGATTTCACGTCTGGCTGAGCAGCAAGCAGCCTTGCAGACGAGACGGAAAGGAGAGGGCCCTGCATGTGCTCCAGACGAAAAGAAGATATAGTAATTTTTGTTTTTTATTTTTTTTTTTCAGCGTTATTGACGCTGCTGTTGATGCTACTGTTGCTGGTATTGGCGTCTACACTGATTTCGCCGTATGGTGAATTATTACACGCGCTTCCCCCTCCGATTTTGCAGGAAGCGCGGGGAATTTCGCATACGCCACTTCGGGAACTTGTTTTTCGTCTGTCTTTTTCTTGAGCGACGCCGACGCGCTGTACGCTCTTGAACTGCGATAAGCAGACGATAGCAGGCGTTGTCGTCTGCTGCGCGTAGCAGACGGCGACGTCTTGATGGAACCTTATAGGAGGAACTTCAATATAAACATAAATAGAAAGTCGAATGAGTTCGTACCAGGGTGCGTACAGTGTATCTTGTCGTGGATAGTTTGCGTCAAAGTGTGTATAATGCGTCTGCCTTTCGTTCTTTCTTTCCTTCCTCCCCTTTTTTGCTTCTGTATAAGCACATCACGGCTCCTGAAAGAGATGTAGCAACAGCGCGTCTCGTTAAACGCGACAGCCGATGGCAACGGGCCAGAACTTTCCAGAATCAGAGCGCTCGCTGCCGCCTCGCAGAAGAAGCGATAACAAACATATTGATGAGAGAAACAAGAAAAAGTTTCTTTCGAGACGTTGGCCAATTTGTGCTTTCGCACTGCGCTGCTCTGCTACTGTTTCCTACGAGCTGTATTCGATCGAATCTTTATTACGGCCCAGCAGTGGGCGCGCCTCGACGTTACTTGCTTTATTGAATAAAAGCTGGAGTGGCGTGTTTAGCGGCTGCGCTCGGAGTAGAAGCGATGCGTAGCTGTCTTGTCGCCGTTATCAAACTATTCATTTTCTACTGCGGCCGCGCCGATCAACAACATCGATTAATTTAAGGATGGCGCCCGAGAAACACGCTCCGCGTGGTTTTGACGTCGTCTTTCGAGACGGCAGCCCTTGTTTGAAACGATTCCCCCTACCCCGTTTCGCCGTCAACTCACCCTTGTTTTTTTTTCATTAAAGTGCTACTTTGGCCGAGTTTGAGTTAGATTCGATGGTTTCCTTCGATTACTATGGATTCATTTGTTTACGTGCCTCGCAGAAATGACACTAACTGCGGTGTCGTTTCGTTGATTCTTAGGTGTATTATAAAGTGCAAAGGCAAGTCTTTTGGGATTCGCGGTGAGTTCTCCTTGACGCGGCGCAGTTGCAGTTTTCGTGAGACGACGTTTTTAATTTCGACTTGCGAAGTGAGCACGTAGGCGTCAAACTGGCCATAGCGTATAGTTCGTAAACCGTGGCCCCCGAAATCAACAGGACACACCGCGATCACGGAGGCCATGCAGCAACGCACCTGGCAGCTGCGCACTATTTCGCTTCCGAACGTTCGCATCGGTCTCTCGCTATTCGCGGAGGTCATGCCGCCCCTGACGTCTCACGACGAAAGCATGGCACCCAGCGAATCGCAGTTGTGGTATGTTCGGAAAGCGAAATGCTTGCGAAATCTCACTCCTGTATTTCTTCATTTTGATATAGAGCAGCCGTACAAAAAGAATAGAAAGAAGACTAACGGAACAAGGCAGATAGAAGGAGCGGCCATTTGTCCAAGTGGCGCTTTTATAGCAGCCAAGGAATTTTACACTCAGGCTACCAGAGAGGTAAATTTATCGTCGCAGTTGATCAGGTCGTTCAACAGCTCGCGGTTAATAAACGCATCTTTTTCTCTTAAAGTGTCGCATCGTGTCGGTGACAAAAAATGATTTCTCGTTCTCGACTTTATTTTGCTAGCAAGAGAGGAAGGGAGGTATGCATTCCTTACTTCAAAATACAGTCCAGACGATTTGGTGTAAATAAAGGAAATTTCTATAAAAGGCAAACGGAAGAACAACGAAGACGTAACAAAGCATGAAACATCCGATTTTTATTTGAAATGTGGAATCTTCGAATCTCGGAATGTCGTTTGCCAAACGAGTAGTAGTCGGTGCCGCCATAAACAAACCTCTCCTGTTCAGCATTTCAATAATAATAAATAAAATCGCGCAGCTTTCTTCCAACACATCGAAGACAATGCACTGTCGTGTATTGCTTTCCGTATGCGGAAACACATAGCGTGCGCGTCGCTTTTGGTTTTCGCACCTGCTACGCACTGTATACCTCTGCAGCTGCCTGAAACCGGAACTGACGGGTTCGCGCTTTCTGAACGCGGGATGGTGAGTTTAGCTTTAGCTGCGACGTGAATATGTGAGCTTTCTCGTGTTCGAGCGAGATCTGTATTGTTTTTCGATGAGAGGTGATACGGTTCTTTTTTTCTCGTTTGTTAAAATTGTTTTAGGTCGTACCGGGAATCTTGTTTAAAGACTAACTTGCACTCACTCGCACCGTGGATACCTTAGCTGTTTAAATTAAGTGTATTTGATGAGTATTTGTAGGATAGCTTTGTGGGAAATGACCGAGCGGTCGCTGCTGCCCGATCCGCTCACGAAGGTGTCCGCAGTATCGCCATTCCCCTGTCAAGATCGGACGCCGCAAAGCAACTTCGTGTGCTAGCCCGCCGTCGAACGTTGGACTTGTGGAAGTCAGCGACATTTACAAGTGCACGGCTGCATACCTTGGTCCCTGATCTTGAACTACTCATCCCGTCCAGCCTATCACGACGTGACTCTACCCTGCTGGTCCGTCTATGGCTTGGAGTGGCCTTCTCAAATGCCCGTTCATTTATTATTGGGATGGCTGAGAGTCCGTCATGTGAAGTCTGCGGGTGCAGCGAAACAGTCGCGCACCGCCTTCTCTGCGAGTGCACCCGCTTCAACTCCGAAAGAGCGGCCCTTCCAGCCGCATTAGGCCAGCCGGACAACCGCCCTCTCACGGAGAACCAAATCCTAGGGCCCTGGCCTACCCGGTCTTCAACACGAACCTCTCTGAGGGCGTTGTTGCGGTGTCTTCAAGCAACCGGGCTGAATGACAAACTGACTGTTGGCAGAAAATGTTGCTGTGTAGTACTTGGACTGGTCATGACCTTTTTTTTTTCGCGTGCTGTCGTCACAACCTCTTCCTCTTTTTCGTTCTTTTACATCCCTTTTCCCTTTCCCACGTACAGGGTAGCAAACCTGAGGCTTCCTCTGGTTAACCTCCCTGTCTTTCCTTTCTCTCTCTTTTTTGTGGACAATGGAAGCAATGCAGCCTTAGGCATGTTAGTTAGCCAGAGTTCTTGACAGTGAACAGCTTAATACCATTTTACAAAGACATGCTTTTCAGCTTGGGGGATACAGGAATACAGGATTTTTCTGAGTGAGGGTGGGAGGGGGGCTGTTAGTTTATGGAAAGTCTGATACCTAAAGCTGAGTATGGGGCATCAACATCCATACTTAGCTTATGCACAGAAAAAAAAAAAAATTAATGGGTGGGAGGCCAAGACCATGTCAGTAGGTGCGCCATACGAAAATCTACTTTAATGTTATAATGAAATATCTCATCAGCATTTACTGAGCTTCACACTTGCTCAGAGTCGTCTCTATATTCAGGAAATTTGTCTGGCAGAGTAAGTTCAGCTTCCAAAATTGGTGTCAGCACCCATTTAAGAAGAGTTATCTTGTTTTGTTGTGTTTTTTCTTTGTTTCGTCGAGAACTCACCCTTAAAACGCGCTTTGAGGCAGCCATCCTTTGTCTTCTATAATAAGGGTCAGTATGGAAGGCACACGCGTTCTGCGGTCGCCGAAGAGGCTTGGCGTGTCCGACGTCCATCGCCACTGCAGCGATTCACCCACGTGCGCTTCCCTCTCGTCATCGCGTGGTTGTCGTTGTCGTCGTATTATAGGTCCGATCGATGACCGCGCACGACGTGCGCCTCCTGATGTAGAGAGCCACCTTAGCAGTTCGCGTGACCAACGACCACTGTGGCTCTCCGCGCGGACAATGGGGCATTGCGCTCACGGTGAGACGCTTTCGCGTCGCACGAGCCAGCATGCTTCAACCTCGATGTACTTCTCTATCTCCGTGCTATACCCGCAGCGATCCTCTCTTGTTATTCTCATCAAGCCCGATAGGACTCCTATATATGACCGGCCCTGTTGCTGTCTTGGCCTGACCGTGCTCGGAAGGGTCGGCACATACTATATGAACCCCATTTCGCCGCCAACGACATGATACGTGCAGTAAAGTGAACGCAATATACATGCGATAGCAGTCGAGATACGAGAATGGGAAGTGCAGCTGTCGGCCAGATAGTGCAGATATCGGACAGTGCCTTCTACAACAGTATCCTATCGCGCGCGTGTGTGTATATAGCGTTGTTTCGCCCGAAGCATGTATAGGGTAGCGAGATGACTGTGTACATATTAAGGATTGTGCCAGCTTTTGGGTGTTTTGACTGTTCTTCGCGGACGCAAGTACTCGTTCATATACCTATATATTTCAACGCACTGCACCGAGTAGGTCAGGGGTGCTATGGAAACAATGAGAGGGGGATGATCGAGGCGGCCGCTCTTGCGTTATCAAGGATTTCTATCTGCTGTGTTCATTCTTGCAACGTTTCTATTTCATTCGTAAGTCTAGAGTTACGCGTTGCGTGACGCGCGATTGCATGCGGACTCTTGCGTGGAAAACGGAAACTATAGAGACGTGAACTGCTTGTGGACACTCTTCCGTGCTACACTGTATAGTACAGCGTCACGGCCTGGTCTCGTTGGAGGCGGCGCCAGGTCGTCCTGTGGTTTCACGTTGCTCAAGTGGACGAGAAATCAAGGGCAAGTCAACGTAAGCTCAGATTACTCGGAAGACAACAGCGAGTGCACTTACAAAGGCAGCTTGCTCTTTCTTTCTTTCTTTCTTTCTTTCTTTCTTTCTTTCTTTCTTTCTTTCTTTCTTTCTTTCTTCTTTCTTTCTTTCTTCTTTCTTTCTTTCTTTCTTGTACGTAAAGTTGCTTGAGCCACAGAAGGGTTTATAAATTGAGGCAACATTAAAAAGCAGTCAAATCATACGCAGAAATACACACACGCAGTCATGGGCAGACAGGATAATCCCTACGGTTAAGGTAATTTTTCTGCTTGTTTATTTTTATAGTTATTTGGCTTGTACGAACGGGGAGAGTTCTCCACGTGGCTGATATGCGCGTACCTCATGCGTTGACGCGCGCCCTGGAGCCTCCGGTAATATGGCAGCTATTTTAGCCGATGCCTTTTATAACGTCGCGCAGCGCGAAGGCAAAGCTTGACGACGAGCTGTCTGGCAAAACGACGCGACGGTTCTTGTGGCACGCTGCTTTATAAAGCCACGTGTTTGCCCGCCGCACGTTTACGCAACTCGACCCGTTGAGGCTAATGGGCGTTATACGCCGTTGAGGCTAATGGGCATGAAATTAACGCGTGTCCCCGACACATCGCCAACTCACTCTGCTGCACGCATCTATATTTGGTATTCACCCCACCACCGTCCCCGCAGTTCCGTCTTCTCTTGTCTCTTTCTGTTCTTCCGCTCCGCGTTCCTACATTTAGTTTTGTGCAACAGGGCAAGAATGTTAGTCTCGAATTTTCCCGAGAACTGTAGTCGTCTGTGAGGAATTTAACTGGAGTGAAGCGGAGACACAGTATAGTATATGTGTATTGTTTTAGTAGATTGTTATAAGAGCGGATTGCCAACTTAGCCAGCTTTAGCGAGTGCTGGCATTACGCGAGTAAAAACGGCACGCTTCGCACAGCACTCTTTAGACACTCACGGATTTTAATGCACGAGTTTGTTTTCATGCATGAGTTTCCTATGCACTGCATGAGAAGCCCATGCAGTGGATGAGTTGCACGAGTTGCATGCAGTGCATGAGACAAATTCAGGCAGTTTAAATGTTCTTCTACCATCATATTTTGTGTTTGTATTTCTCTTGATAGCTTGAGTTGGTATGTCGTATGGTACATGCCATAGATTCTCAATTTTTGTTAAAAAATATTTTTATGCCAATTGGGAAGTTGCTTCTAAATCCCACTTTAGTGCGCAGGAGAATGCTTCGAAGTAATAATAATAATAATAATAATAATATAATAATAATAATAATAATAATAATAATAATAATAATAATAATAATAATAATAATGGAACGAGGAAAAAGTGGCAGGTTATTTCCGTCGCTCCTCTGCGCGCAACTAACGGTACATGTCGCAGAGTGGTTCTTCACTGGTTGTCACGCTTGCGCAAGCAGTGCGCGTGGGTGGCCGGCGGTTAATCCCGAGCTCGTTACGCTTTTACACAGCCCCTCTATTGTGCGCAAACTAAAAAGGGGTATCTTCCGCGAAGAAACTTCTTCTTCGTCTTCCTCCTAATGAATGCGCCATTCAAGAGGAAGCCGCAAGGCTCCGCATGATCTCTCTCTCTTCTTCCTCTTCTTTATCCTTTTTCTAAGGACTTCTCGAGAATCGCAAGCGCTGGCTCGTAATAAAGGAGAGCCCCCGGCACAACAGTCTCGGCGAGGAAAACAAAACCGAAACAGAGCAAAACAAGAAAAAAACCCGATAAACTGGGGCTCTGGCGCCTAAAGAGGCGTCTATGTGGTGCATCTTGAGCGGCGCGTACACACATACACGTTCCCGGCAGTGCGTATTCATCGCAGGAAGCTCAAGATAACGTTTTTCAAGACGAAGTCCTCCCGTTCCACGCATAACTACCCCCCTTTCTCCCCTCTAACGAGCCGTTGTCCAACCACCAATGCCTCCACGTATACTGCGCTGCTTATGTGTGAGATATTCCGGTATTACTCACTCGTCAGACCTGTGTTTTGCTGTTTGGAGCTTACTGAGAGAGAGATGCGGATATCATGCCACTCCGGGTGGCTACGACGGAAAATGTTAATGTTGTTTTATTTTTATTGTATTTTAATTGACGTTCATAGACATCTTATTATTGGCTGGGGTGCACAAATGTGCTCGCCCACTACAAAGGGTATGCCCTCAAAATAATAATAATAATAATAATAATGGATACATGCATAGCTAAATTCCTTCGAGACAGCGGCCCTTTCCTTTCATCTAAACCCGTCCATCTCTTCCTCGCCCTCCTCCTGGCCGCCAAAGTCCATTTCGTGATTGGCTCAGTTATGTCACGTGGTACATTCCGGCCGTTTGGCGGCGGCACTTGTTTCTTTAGAAGTTGTAAAGAGTGGTCTTACGGCAACGCATGCATGATCAAACGTTTACTGCATCGTAATAAAGTTTTAAAACGAGTACCGCTAATCAGTGCTGGTATACGACGCAAACTATAGCAACTGCTTGTTTTTGCTCGCGCGTTAGGAGACTTAAGTGGAATTTTTCAGGGGCGCGCTAACGGGCGCTGCACGGAGACGGATTACAGAAAGAGAGGGGTGGGAAAAAAGAGGTTATCGTTGCCTTGAAACTTATCTATATCATACAGGGACGTCGTATTTATGCGTCACTTGCTGGCTAGTAAAAGAGGAGAGACCTTGGTTCGCAGTCGCCCTTTTGCGTTCTTATAAGCGTCATCGAGCTCCATGCATTTGTTTACGCAAATAATCTGGCGGGGACTGCTCCTGTTTTCAGCGCATCAACGAAGCGTGTCACGTTTCCCGGTTGCGAAGCAATTCGTTCTTTTTAAACTGTTGCGTGCGTCGCACGCACGGCATGCGTGGCAAACGCGTGCAAGGCGCCCTCGCGTTTGGCTTTCGGCCAGATTCCTAGAGCGCCCTGTATGCCAGAGCGAAGGAACCAAGCGCAATAGGGTGTTTTTAAATGCTGTTACGTTTGGCCCTGGAATTAATCATTGCATATGTCATTGTGCATGGACCTGTCGGCTAGAAAGCTTTGCCCCCGGGATCGGCGCCTGGACGGGGGCGCTGAGCCCCGCATTTTCCTCTAAGGAGCTTATATGCACCTGTAGTGGAGCGAGCGATGCGGCCTGTCGTCGTGCTTTACACGGAAGCCCGACAGGGGAGTCGCGATCACCCCTTCGGGCGAGGCGGCTTCAACGTGAGACGGCGCCGCTGGAGAGGTTCCCATCGAATCAGAGCCTGTCATCACCTGAACCATGACCTGAACCAGACCTGAACCAACACCACCCAGCAGGCGGTGTTGCCTGAACGCAAACATAAGCGATTTCAGGTGCTCGAGACAGTGGCCGTTATCTTCTCCGGAATTAGCCTACCTTTTACCATAGTCCTATACGCTTTTACCAAGCGACGATTTCATGAGATGATGTGGCGTCACAAAATTTGGATATCCGTGACGTCATGGTGAAGTCGTCGCATGATGACTTTCCGCATCACTGCGCGTTGTGGCCGCCGGCGCCGGACTGGTGGCACCACGTGATGCGGAAGAGCTTAACCGGACAAACACATGGCTATAAACACAGGAACTAAATATAAATCATACTTCACTGCTCCATGGTGCAAGTTTTCGCGAGCGCCGCAATTATTCAAGCGCTGTTCTTGTAAAGGTTTTTGGCAATGACACTAACGGAAAACATGTTTATGAATCATTGTAGTCAGACGAGGCGTCAAGAAGATGGCGCTGCCAGCGTACTTTAATTCGCTGACGCGCAAACCCAACTGCGCCATACCGGATACGCCAGAACTTTCTTATCGCAATGAAGTGTACTTCGGGCGTTCTGGTTGTCGTTTAAAAGCTTCCAGCTTTTGGCGGCGCAGCACACAAGTCCTGCCGCGCTCGCGAGCGCCAGATAAAAAACGTCGCACGGAAGTATGCAGGCATATAAGCGGGGGCAACCTCTGCATCAGGTTAGAAGATCGCTGCAAAAAGGAGGCTGGAAGGCTCTAACAAAAGGTGACGGCGCGTCTGTTCTGTTTTGACGGGAGACACGCGAGATAGGCTCACGCGCACGCGTGAGATTGAAGCGGAACAAAACGAACAAAAACACTCTAGTACAATTAAAGAACGAGGTGAGAGAGGGAGAGAGAGGAGGTGGAGGGGGAAAACCGTGTGGTTCTGCATTCGGGCGTGTATTTCGGGATCGGGGAGAGAAGGAAGGCTCTTGTTCGGGTCTTCGAAGTAATCACCGTGGCACGGCAGCGATTCCGAGACAAAGGACTTCGGAACACAGTGGTGCGGCTTCGCGAAGAAAGACAATCCTTTAGTTTTTTTTTTTTTTTTTTAACTTAGCCTGAGAACTAGGAAGTGAGGAAACTGCTTTGGGAGAGCAACGGCGGCGCGAGGTCCATGTATATGCACGGTGGCGTTGTCTCGAGAAAAAAAAAGGGGAGTCCCGTTGTTATGTTGGAGAGCTCGAGAAATCCGCGTGGGAAAGCGTCGACAACCTGCGCGCTACGGATGCAGAGGCAGGCCTCGTGGTATACTTCCGCGCTGCGAAGCAGTTCCGGATTATAAGCCGTCAGTTCCGGTATATGCGATTGATCCAGTTAGCAGTGTCGGGGCAGACGCTTTCGCTTTGTGTACCGTAAACGTCGGTGTTGTAAAGTCTGAATGCTTGGTTTTAGGATATCGGGCCTTCCACTTTTTTTAAATGCGAAGCATTTCTTAGCGAACTTCTGCGACTTTGAGCGTATCTATCTATCTATCTATCTATCTATCTATCTATCTATCTATCTATCTATCTATCTATCTATCTATCTATCTATCTATCTATCTATCTATCTATCTATCTATCTATCTATCTATCTGTCTGTCTGTCTGTCTGTCTGTCTGTCTGTCTGTCTGTCTGTCTGTCTGTCCTGTCTGTCTGTCTGTCTGTCTGTCTGTCTATCTATCTATCTATCTATCTATCTATCTATCTATCTATCTATCTATCTATCTATCTATCTATCTATCTATCTATCTATCTATCTATCTATCTATCTATCTGTCTGTCTGTCTGTCTGTCTGTCTATCTATCTATCTATCTATCTATCTATCTATCTATCTATCTATCTATCTATCTATCTATCTATCTATCTATCTGTCTGTCTGTCTGTCTGTCTGTCTGTCTGCCTACGACTTTGTGCTCTCCTGGTCGCTTGGTTCATCGAATGTGCACCAAAATTGGTATGGCGTAACATGACTGTATGGCGAACATAAATGACAAGTCATAACGTGAAAATCATGACACGCTTGTCATAGCATGATTTACATGCTACGCTCATGGTGCGCTGGCGGCCGTTTCGCTAGCTTGATATACACCAAAATTGGTATCTTGCGACGTGACTGTGTGACGAACATAAATAACACGAGTTAACATGCAAATCATGACACGCATGTCATGTACAGCATAACTTACGTGCCACGCTCATGGTGCGCTGGCGGCAGTTTCGCTAGCTTTATATACACCAATATTGGTATCTTGCGACGTGACTGTGTAACGAACATAAATAACACGAGTTAACATGAAAATCATGACACGCATGTCATGTACAGCATGACTTACGTGCCACGCTCATGGGGCGCTGGCGGCCGTTTCGCTAGATTTATATACACCAAAATTGGTATCTTGTGACGTGACTGTGTAATGAACATAAATAACACGAGTTAACATGAAAATCATGACACGCATGTCATGTACAGCATGACTTACGTGCCACGCTCATGGAGCGCTGGCGGCAGTTTCGGTGGCTTGATCTACCCCAAAATTGGTATCTTGTGACGTGACTGTGACGAACATAAAAACACGAGTTAACATGAAAATCATGACACGCATGTCATGTACAGCATGGCTTCCGTGCCACACTCATGGAGCGCTGGCGTCCGTTTCGCTAGCTTGATCTACCCCGAAATTGGTATTGCGCGACGTGACTATGTGACGAACATAAAAACACGAGTTAACATGACAATGACACGCATGTCATGTACAGCATGACTTACGTGCCACGCTCATGGGGCGCTGGCGGCGGTTTCGCTAGATTTATATACACCAAAATTGGTATCTTGTGACGTGACTGTGTAATGAACATAAATAACACGAGTTGACATGAAAATCATGACACGCATGTCATGTACAGCATGACTTACGTGCCACGCTCATGGGGCGCTGGCGGCGGTTTCGCTAGCTTGATCTACCCCGAAATTGGTATTGCGCGACGTGACTGTGTAACGAACACAAATAACACGAGTTAACATGAAAATCATGACACGCATGTCATGTACAGCATGACTTACGTGCCACGCTCATGGGGCGCTTGCGGCGGTTTCGCTTGATTTATATACACCAAAATTTGTATCTTGTGACGTGACTGTGTGACGAACATAAAAACACGAGTTAACATGACAATCATGACACGCATGTCATGTACAGCATGACTTACGTGCCACGCGCATGGGGCGCTGGCGGCGGTTTCGCTAGCTTGATCTACCCCGAAATTGGTATTGCGCGACGTGACTGTGTGACGAACATAAAAACACGAGTTAACATGAAAATCATGACATGCATGTCATGTACAGCATGACTTCCGTGCCACACTCATGGAGCGCTGGCGTCCGTTTCGCTAGCTTGATCTACCCCGAAATTGGTATTGCGCGACGTGACTATGTGACGAACATAAAAACACGAGTTAACATGACAATGACACGCATGTCATGTACAGCATGACTTACGTGCCACGCTCATGAGGCGCTGGCGGCCATTCGCTAGCTTGATATACACTAAAATTGGTATCTTGCGACGTGACCGTGTGAGGAACATAAATAACACGAGTTAACATGAAAGCCATGACACGTACGTCATGTACAGCATGACTTACGTGCCGCGCTCATACGGCGCTGGCGGCCGTTTCTCTAGCCTGATCGACCCCGAAGTTGGTATTGCGCGACGTTACTGCGTGACGAACATAAATAATAGGAGCTAACATGAAAACCATGACACGCATTTTCCTCCATGACATACAAGACTATGTATGCAGCTCTTTGCTGGCTGCTTCGCATTACATCGATTCCCACAATGCGTGGGATCTGCCGGCTTTTCTTTTTTTTTTTTGTCGTCGTAAAGGTAGTCGCTTAACGTTATCAAGGCGAAAGCCTCAGATGCCTCATCGAACGCGAAAAGTGGCAGTCGACGTCAGCACAAGTGATGAACACAAGTCATCATCATGTGACGACGTCCCAAGATGACGTCATCATGACGTCACATGTCGCCATAATATGTGACGTCTTCACTACGTCACAGGATGACGTCGTCATTTGACATCGTCGCTTGGTCAAAGGTGGGCCGATCCCGGAGGCACTGCAAAACCACGTGAGGTGCAAAAAGCTTCCATTGCCTCCGATCCTGGAGGCAGTGCCAAAACCACGATGGATGCCGAAAGCTTTCGCTGGAAGAAGAGGATTGGGGGGGGGGGGGGGGGGGTGCGTAATACAATCTACTGAGAAGAAAAAGATGGCTTTCGCCTTCGAGTCGTCTTAGGCAAATGCATAATAAGGGTCCGCGTGACTTTTCTGATCAGCGTGACCTATGAGCAAAGCTTTTTTTTTTCTTCGAAACCCCGGGTGATGAAAAATAATCCAAAGTCCTCCCCGTTTCATTGTTTAGTCCATTGTCTCAAAAAGAAGAGAGGCTAGGGCTATCATTTGTAGCTGCGATCGCCTCAGGGAGCGCGCAAATGTTATTCGCGTATCAGTGGGCAGTCACTTGGCAAGTCACTGTGCAAAGTGTAGGTGCACCCCCATGTTTGATGATTGCCAAGTAATGGCAAGATATAGGAACAAGAGGGCACGTGAAATACATCAAGCTTTTTTTTATTCGCAAGGCAGGAACTGAGTGTGTAAGTGCCTCGTATATCAACTTGTTGGACATTTGAATACGAGTATATTCTTAGTTGAAACGTGATTTCAAGATGTGAATTAGATGTTTTGCACGTGCGCCGTAACTTTCCAATTCTCTTTGTGTCATCTCCTCGCCCTCATGATTGTATATACTTTCGCGCCATCTGAGCAATAAACTGATTGTAAGTGTGCGCTCTGTCCTAGCTATCTGACTTCTTTTCTAGAACGTTCTGCGCACAAAGTATTTTCCTTTTAGAATGCGGAAAGTTATGGGTCACCGCAATATCCTGCAGCGTTGCTTCTTTTGTCTTATAGGAAAGAGGCGGTATCGGTTCGACTACCTTTGTATGAAACAATTGCAGTGTGAAACTCGTCCGCGGTTGTTTCACACCACCTTCGATGTTCCGTTGTTCTCGCCAATCGCTTCTCGTTGAACTGTTCGCTTTCTTTTCAACGTGTACGCGCCTTTGGAGCATACACCTGGCATCTTGAACGGAAGTGAGCTTTTCAAAACTGCGTCAATGATTTTACGCAGAGTGATTTGTTTTATTTTATGCACGTGGGGGATGAGCGCTGGCTTGAACGCATGAACGTCACAACCTTCGGCGGGAGGGGATGAGTCACAGAAGTAGCGAAAAACAAAACAAACACAAACACTAAGGTGGTTATTTATATATTTATATTTAAAAATAAATAAATAAAAATAAAACACGGGCAGGTAGGATGCGCTAAAGCCGGCTAACACAGCATCATGATATTAATACGGTGAAAAGAAAAGAAAAGAAAAGAAAAGAAAGAAAGAAAGAAAGAAAGAAAGAAAGAAAGAAAGAAAGAAAGAAGAAAGGCGACAGGCTTGCGTTCTTTAGTGTACGCGTTGTTGACAATAGATACGACATTGCAGCGCAGAGCGCGCGTGTCGGCCGAAATAGCTCAGTTGGGAGAGCGTTAGACTGAAGATCTAAAGGTCCCTGGTTCGATCCCGGGTTTCGGCAGCTTTTTTTTTTTACTTTTTTTTCACGCATTATACTATAATGCTGTTTATCAGTGCGTAACCATATACAATAAAGAATATTTAAATTATTTCCTTATATATTGAGCACCAAGACCGGGATGGTATTGTAAGGCGCTCAATAGTGGGTGTCGGCCATCAGCGGCTATTTAAATCAAAGAGCACGAATTGCGTGTTTGTGTTTGTGAGTGTATGATGGCAACCTATAGCTATCCACTAATCCATCCGGCATCCTTGATCGAATGGGCGGGTAACGGGTGGAATGACTAGTGGCACACAACTGGTACATGCCAGCAGCTCTCGATTCCTAGTTGCTGATGTGTTACCGGCGTCTTTCGCTGCACTAAGAATATAGTATTTGGCGAGATCCTCGCTGACTTTTTTTTTTTAAACGGCAGAGTTGTTTATGCCAGCCGTTAGTTGTAATCCGTCTACAGAAAGCTGTCATCGTCATGAATTGGCGCGCGCTATCTTCGTCCTCTACGGCTTCGCTCTCAGAACACGTGCGCCGATTGTTCCGTCGTGTGATGGAATAACTCTGATGGCTGAGAGAACTATAGGACAGAGAGAGAGAGAGAAAGAAAGAGGAAAATTCTTGGCGAAAAAAAGTTTCTTCACGAGGCGTGATTCGAACCCGCGTACCCACGATCCGAAGGCGAGCATCGCAACCACTCGGCTATCCAGGCACGCTAGCAGAGCATAACATAGCCTTGTATACTATAGTATACCAAGGGGGTGGGGGTGGGAATTGAAGGTGAGGAGGAGGGAAATGAGGAGGGGAGAGAGAAAAATAAAGAGAAACAAAAAAAGGCCGTCCAGCTCCGCTGATCCTTCAGGCTTGGCACCACTAGTGCTAAGCTCTCTTTAATTTTTTCTTTTGTTTCGTTTTCTTGGGAAGGGACGGGGGGGGGGGGGGAGAGAATTATGAGTGTGGTTGCACGTTCGTGCTCAGGTATACAACAGAACACAGAAAAAGACCATCTTCAAGATGCTGCATCGAGTAATGCAAGAAAGAGTTAGTTTTTCCGCAAATCGTACCGTTCCTGGATTACTGTATGTTACCAGAGGCGCAAGCGCGAGCGGCACGGAATTCTATCATACAACCACGGAGCTATTGCTGCAGTATAATGAGGCGCATAGTCTGCTATATATACATAGCTGTCGCAGTACATATCCGGAAGTGACGTAGTCGTGAGCGCACAGTCTCTTTCGATGCCTTCTTTGTTTAGTGGCACGAACAACGAATGACTCTTGTTTCTCTTCCAAACACTTCCGGTTTACCGAATACTCAGAAAAATGTCCCTAAAAAAATAATGCTGCACGAGATCAATGGTTCCGGCTCAAGCTGAGGGTTACATTGGATACATATTACATCGGAGTGTAAATTTACTTAAAGGGACACTAAAGAGCAAAACGATTTTTCTCATATTAGTAAAGTACTCTTTCACGATACCAAAAACACCACGCTTGCTCCGAGAAGACGCTTAGTAAGCGAGAAAACGCGCAAAAACAAAATGTGGATGGCGACGCCACCTCGAAGTTTCCGCACCGTTCGCCGTGACGTCACATGTTCTGACGGCGCCTACTAGGGACTACGTAGTTCCTAATCGGTAAAAATGAAGTATTGTCCTCTGAGGGGGCCATAGACTTAACATACCAAGTTTGGGGTAATTTTGTTGAGCCAATGGCGCCAAAATACGATAAATACACTTTGAAATCCCTGACGTCACGCGGGGAGATTTCGGCACGAAATTAAAAAAAAAATGGATCTTAGACCTTGATTGTCTCCAGTATTCGTAAACGTATGATGGTGAAATTAACGACGTTAGAGTTCTCAGAGCACAATTTATCGATCTAAACGGATTCATTGTTTCTCTTTAGTGTCCCTTTAAAGGGGTCATGAAGCACCCCTTGGGCTGATTGAAAAAACACATCCTGCGGAAAGCTGACACGGCTATGAACTGCTCTGCCAAATATTACAGTCGTGCGCGCCGCGTAATGGCCACAAGCGGAGCGCGAAGTTGCCGTTTCCCCAGGCACCCTCTTTTCAAACAGAGGCCGGTTCTCACTCTCGTCGGTGGGCGGGGCGTCTGTCCGCTGTACGTCGCAGAGACATAGCACGCTTATTGGCCGATAGCCGACGTAAATCGAGAGCGGCGTTCGGATCAGATGCGCTTCTTGCCGCGGAATGCCGCCACTTGCCGGCGCCGCACTCGCGCAAGCGAATCACAGCGGGAGAGCGATCGCGTTTCATGACGCGCGCTGGCGTAACTTCTTTCCCCCATGCCATCCCTCCCTGTCTAGCTTCCAGTGCGCTCGTCGGCACGAGAAAAGAGAGAAAGCGCTGGGAGCGTGCGCCAAAGCCCCGTAACTCCGC
Organism: Rhipicephalus sanguineus; assembly: GCF_013339695.2. NCBI lineage: Eukaryota > Metazoa > Arthropoda > Arachnida > Ixodida > Ixodidae > Rhipicephalus > Rhipicephalus sanguineus. Next base: position 123,048,053 of record NC_051181.1, read on the forward strand.
TGATTCTTGACGGATTCGAGAAATTTTTGCGGCAATCGATTCGGGAGGCAGTACACTCCGATACTGAGGCCATTAGATCATTACTTGGAAAAGTGGTTCATGACCCCTTTAAAAGAAAAAGGCGCAATTAACTGTTAGGATAATTAATTAAATTAACTGAATGAGTTCATTGAAAGGGCGGACAGTTTTCTTGTGAGCAGCTTAGGGAGCCTACATGAACGACCGTTTTTAGGGTGGTGTCAGCCTTTGACCCACTACATGCCGCCAACGCTCCTCCGCCCGCCAAAACACAATGTTGCCAGACGGAAATGCCGCGGTATCACGCCATATTGTGGCCCCGCACTGCGTGTACGCCTGTCCTCGAGAGTACGGGGCCGGTAGCGTCTTGAACTGGTTGAATCAGTTGTTCTGTGGGTGAAGGCTGCCGTTAGTCTTGCAATGCCTGGATGCTGCGTACCGTGCTGCACTAATCACAGCAGAAAAGGCAAGCGCATGTTCCGCTTCCCCGCGAACCCTGGCCGACGACGACTTTGGCTGGCTCAAGTAAAGCGAGACGACTGGGAGCCCACCAGCGCGTCTCGTATTTGCTCTGTGAGTACTGCGTATTTTCTTTACTCTCTTTTGCTGCGGGACACGTTATATGTGTTGAACGGTGTTCGCGAGTGCATAGAAAATCTAAGGTGTCGTTGCTGAGGTCACGCATCGCGAGTAGAAAGCTTACATGCGGGACGCGGGCGCGCGTCCGTTTGGAGACGCGTTTGGGACGCGCTGGCTAGTCGTGAGCTGTTGCCTCCCTTCCGTGAACTCGCGTCAGCTTAGCTGATGTCGGAAGTGTCTGTGCGTGGGCTGCGTTTTTTTTTCTTTTCTGCCCTCGCTTTGAGAACTGGGTCGTCTACACGAGCCTGATAACCGGTGCTGTCAGAAGCCCAGGTGTTCCGTGTTGTTGTAAGGGATGGGCACCAACGCCGCACGTCAGTACACTCGAAGAAATCGCGTCAATTTACTGACAAAAAGGCGGACATGGAGTTAAGAAAAAACACGGACTCCAACACTTTGCAAATGTCATAGATATAGCACTCGTTGAACAATCGCAGACCCCACCACTTCGTGAATAATATTGTTGCGATCCCTAATAAGTAATAAGTAGTACGCGTACCAATATGTATGCAGCACACGTTTAACAATGATTTTCTTATACTTGCGGGAAACGCTTTAGAACGGACTGTAGATGAAAAGCAGCACGAAATACGTTCTGTCTGTTCGATTTCACATTAGACAAACACTCAAGCAACTACTTCGCATACTGGCAGGGCTGATAAAAACTACCTGCTTACGCAACCTGTTCACGGCATTGTCCTTTCGTTTTTTCACGCACATATGGTTGCATGATTGTTTTAAATGAGGTGTGGCGGTGTTGTTATTACAGGATCACTTCAAAGATTCCGACTACGAGCTGAGGAGGCAGGATGGCTTGAAGAAGCTGAGGCCGGACGCTGTTCCCACAGTGTTTCCTGTTCGCGGTAAGTGGGAAATAAAGTGTACTTTGATTTCGTGTTTGGCTGTATTTTGCACAAGCCGAGCAGAACCGTTTCAATGTTCATGCTCGCATACTTGCTATGGCTGTGTTATGAAGGAAATGCATCCAGTTCATGTGGGTGGCCGTTATGATTTTTAGCCTTGCGCATAATGAGGTGAACTGAGAATGCGAAAATAATTTGCTGTATGCGAGGAATTCTGTGTAGTGTGCTTGCTGCTTCTTTTTATTCTTGGCCTAGCTTGTGCGCGTTTGTGCACTTCAATGCATAATTGCGGTTCTCCACATTCATTTATTGTCTAGATGCGAAACGTTTATTCTTAATGGGATGTCAAGCACTGGTTAAGCTTGTTTTCTCAGAAATTCTTCTATAAGGGGTCAATTTCAGCTTCGTTGATAACTTCAGTACTAACTGTATTTACAAATGGGCTACTCTTCCTGAGTAAGTCTGAACACATACATCTCATGCATGCAATGCTGCTCACTACAGGTGTCCTCGAACAACCGGAGCCATTGGAGATGTACAGCTCTCCTGTGTTGCCGCCCTGGCATGCTCACCCCGCAGCTACTCTGCAGTCAACCCAACCTGTTAGTGACAGTGCTCGTGCGCAAGTTCTGGCTCCACCGGATTTCTCCTGTAACCCAGGTACGAAAAATAACTGTGATTTTACGTCTGTGTAGTGAAATCTCGATAGAATGAATCACAAGAGAATGCTAAAAACAATGGCCTATTTTGAAAATTTGTTGTGAAGACAGTACTGAAAATTTGCACAAAACGTAAACACAAACACGGGAGTCACCTACCTGGGCTGTGTGTACATTCGCGACTGTGTTATGTGTTAGTGAGTGCGAAAAAGCAAGAAAACACAATATTACGGAGCCAGCCCATGTTTCTTTGAGGAAATGCGTGATCTATCTTTATGTCTGCAGCTCGACTGCTGAATTACGAGTTCTTAAGTCAGGGAATTCTTCTTCTGCACTGCGAAGCATCGCGCTAAATACAGATTCCTCATTTTAATTCACGCATGCTGTTTCACCGTCGTCGTCGCTCTCGGCGCCATTTTCTTATCACAACAAATGCTATGGCTCTTATCGGTCGTCAGCTATAATCACGTGCATGCTTCGTCCTCGCTCTATGTGTAGCGTTCGAGTATTAGTGAAGCATGCACAGATAATCATTGGCAACTTCAGCCCATTGGTCATTCGCGTCGCATTTTTCACTCTGTCGTAGCATTCTTTTTATGCCGCTGCCAGAGCTGATCTTTACCGTTCAACCACCAACCAAAAGGCTAGAAAACAGCCGTTGACAAGCGTGCAGGTAATGCTGCCCGACGAAAGCAAAGGCTCTGCATAAAGTGCTCTGCAATTCTATAACAACGAAGATGCCTGCAAATGAGTATTATATGTCATTTTTGCCAAAAAGGATGCGTATATTTCGGGGCTGCCTTTCGTCGAAAGTCTGTTCGACACAATCCACACATTAGCGTCACACTAAAAAAGCCGCAAAGAACTGTGCAAAGCGATTGGGAAGCCTCATTGCTGAAATAACCATGACGCATGTTTAATTTTTGTACAACTACGCGCTTAATTATTAGGAAGAAAATGCAATGCGAATTGCGCATAATGAATGGCAAATTTGTGACATCTTTTGAAACCGTAATATAAAAAAAATATTTACTCGACTTTAACATTTGTGCGTAGTATTGCGGTGGCATCGCTAAATACTTGTGCAACGTTTCGATGCCACCAATTGCAACTGAAGCCTCCAAATTTTGCAGCTGTTCCACAGGACCACCCCCGCCACCACACCTTCCGGTACAGGATTCCTTCAAGTACTGCCGAGCTACGTCCCTTCGGATATACCTGCAGGTGTGTCTTCGACGCCCAGCCATTGCGCAGCTGCTGCTGCTTTGGAATTAGATATTGATGCTGTCACTTTTACCTGTGCTCCAGAAAAAAACACCATTATTTGCTGATACTTCCGCGGCTTCGTTATGCAAGGCAAGTCTTGGCCAGTCATGTGTTGTTATCTGCAGTAACGTTGGCGAGGAAGCTGATACAAGTTCTCAGCACACTACAATCTCTATTACACCAAGTTTGTTATCACAACCACTTCGTGCAAGGATGTGTACAGAAGGTGAACCTGCGTGTGCAGAACTGTGCAGTTTGAGTTCTCAGGACAGCTGCACTACCAGTAGTTCGGAGGGTTTGATCACATCAGAACAGGAAATTCCATTGCAACTAGTTCAAGATGCGGCGCAACCATGCCATGCTTCCCCTCAGATCTGCCATGGGCGCGTTGTCCCTACTAGGGTTCTTTTAGACACTCCAGAAACGACACAGCAGATAATTCAGGTCCTGTCAACTGTACCGTTGCAGAACTTCGTAAGAAGTGCGCTGACCTTGCGAGAAAGCACAAGAGGCTGCAGATGTTGCACAAAAACGCAAAAGCTCAAATTCATAGCCTGAAACAGCAATTGAAGTCCCAGAAGAATGAAAGGTTCTTGAATGCAAAATTTTTGAATTATGACCAAAGAAAAGCAATCACACGAAAGACTAGCAAAGGGAGTGTTTGGTCAGAAAAAACAATCAAAACCGCCCTCCAAATAAAGCATGCATGTGGAACCTCCGGCTATAAACTTTTGAGGTCACTCTCATATCCTCTTCCTTCGAACAGAACTCTGGTCCGGAGATTGCAAAATATTCATTTTCTGCCAGGTATCCTTCATGAAGTTTTTGATGTGCTCAGGCAGAAAGTGCAAGCCATGGAAGACATTGAAAAAGACTGCGTCCTTTTTATGGATGAAATGGAGATCGCGCAAGCATATGAACATGATCGCTCCCTTGATAACCTTTTTGGCTGTACAACGCTTCCCGACTCCCCTGACACGGTTGCAAATCATGCTCTTGTATTCATGGTGGGCGGTCTTAACAGACGTTACAAGCAAGTTGTCGCGTATCACTTTACCGGCAGATCTGTCAATGCATCACTGCTGAAAGACCTCATCTTCTGTCTAATAGAAATGCTTTACAGCATATCGCTCAGAGTTCTAGTTGTTACGAGTGATATGGGAGCGGCTAACAGGGCAGTCTGGCGCTTGCTAGGCTTTTCAAGCCACAGGAGTTCAGAAACAGTGCACAGCCCTCCGCATCCTCACCTCGAGACAGACAGCTCTACTTTATGGCTGATCCAGCCCATGTTCTTAAGAATGTGAGGGCTCAGCTATTGCGAGCAACATGCTTTTACTTAGGAGGGAACACAGTAACAAAACAAGGTCTTCCAGGGAGCAAAGTCGACATCAGTGATGTCCAAGCAGTCGTCGATCATGACTCAGACAGCGATCTGAAAATTGCACATGGCCTCTCTGCGATACATGTGAGCACTGGTCATTTTACAACTATGAAAGTTGGCATTGCTGTTCAGTTTTTTTGTGAAGCACCTCCAGGTATTCGGTATCTCATTCAAAGGGGCACCTTCCAGTAGAGGCAGAGGCAACTGCATGGTTTTTAGAGCTTGTCTGGAAGTGGTATACTCTTATGTCATCTCGTTGTCCAGTCGTAGCCCTGAGTAAAATAGATCCATCAAGGTACCAAGGGGCTGTAGACACGTTGATGCTTGCTCAGGATACACTTCGACACATGAAAATGGAGCCAACAGCGCATTGGAAGCCTTCCCAAGCTGGCCTTCTCATTTCTACATCAGTTGTGCTGAGCCTTGCTGAAGAGCTGCTTAGCTTGCGTGGCTACAAGTACCTTCTGACAAGCCGCCTCATCCAGGATTGCCTTGAAAACGTTTTCTCGATAGTGCGCATGAAGAAACCAGTTCCAAGTGCTTACGACGTGAAGTCCTCGCTTAAGCTGATTTGTGTGGGCCAATTTCTGCATACGCCAAAGTCATCAAGTTACGATTCTGATGACGGCCTTCACCTTGCTGACCTACTTGGCGCAAGCCTTGAAAAGAGCCTTGAAGAATTTATAAATGATGAAGAGCACCTGGAGAACCTCACGCTGGATGAAGTATCATCTGTAGAATGTGACATCCTTGCTTATGTTGGAGGGTTTCTGCTCAAGACAATAATCAAAGCCATTGGCGAGTGCCCTCCTTGTACTGCTGTTCTACTGGGAGATGGTCAGTGCTACAACGCACTGATTGAATTGAAAGAGTACGTGAAAGGGGCCACCAATCTGTTGAGGCCCAGCGCTGCTGTGATGGAACTGTTAGTTCACTACGAAGAACACTTTAAAGGATTGTGGGCAGAGGATGCCATCTTGGACCTCAAGGCACCATTCCGGACCATATCAAGTTTCTTGCAAATAATGTGGAAAAATAACCTTGACTTGTGTAACATTCACCGAGAGAAGGTTCAAAGTTGCTGCTTGAACGGTATGTCCATTGTCGTCTACGAATGCATCTCCGCAACAAAGGGCGCGGCATGTTGAAACACATCTAGCAAAAACGTGTGCAGGAGTAAACCTTCAGTAGGCTTTCATTAACCTATGTGCTGTGCTTCGACACTTAACGTCACAGAAGAGATTCTACCACACAGTAACCAACACATTAACCATTGTCCTTGTGGATCAATCCTACGCATAGCCAGACTACACTTATTCGGCTGAAGTGCATGCTGCCGAGCGTAATTAGTTGTGTGCGGTCATCAGCACATAGATGGTGGTCAGTCTCTGCATGTTAACCTGTATTATTGGTGCATTGTAATTTGTAAACCCAGTTCGAAGTTACTCTGCTGTATTAGGCACATGGGCAGTTGCGGTTTGAAATTCTTCAAAGAATACGAGTGTTGTGTATACTGTGTGATGTCATGAGCTCATGTACATTGTATTGTATTGCCACAGCGTAATGTAAGCGAATAGCACTTGATTTGAATTAATATCACTTTATGCACATCGGGGGCGCAGTTTTGCTGGAGCAAGCCCTCAGTAGGTGTTGGATAAATCCATGCAATGTTTTTTTTCTCGAGAGGTTAATCGTACAACGATGGTACCCGGCGGGCACTTTATATGGTTTCTGGTATATTTTACTCGTGGCTGCTACAGCCACCAGAATGGCTTTTTTTGCTTCGTGAATTTATGCTCCCTGGCGTGATTCATGTCATAATGTTGTGTAACTGCTGAACCCGAAAACAGCAACGCCTACCTTGGCCTAGGCCAGATGACAAGAAATTTGTAAATACTGTATGAAAAGTTATGCAATGTCCATGTCACGATTGTGAAATTTAGTATTTCGTGTCTTTGCGAAAATGCTGTATCTACAATGCGAAGCAGCCTTTTTTGTACTGTGTGATGTACGGTAAGAATAATTGTGTCAATAAACATTGTAATGATTGTGTCCAGAGTTGTGCCGTGTCTTCATAAAGTCTGTTTTGCCGTTGCCTTGAAGGTGCTCAATTTTCTGAGCTGTATTTTCAAAAGGTACGGTTTGATGGACCCACGTTGAAGCAGCGCATTTTTCTTGCAATAGTGCTCGGTTTCATCTTACGAAGGCTTGGAGGCTGGTGATAGTTTTTTTCAGTTTCAAGTTGACATTGCATCCGGGGACATGCTTAGTGGTTACACGACTCCAACAGTTATTGCTCTTAAAGGAAGAGGACAGTTGAACTGGGCTATATACAAGATCTACAGAATATAGCCTTATAACAGTTACGGTTGCTGATTGCTGCTTCGTCACATTCATGAAAAGGAGCAATTATCGCATAACACCTAATGTAAATTGACTTACGTCAACCTTCGATGCCTAAAGTCTACCAGTTCTAAATTTTTTGGCAGTGTTCAATGAGGACCCGAAGGAATTGCATTTAATATGCCTTCAATATTAGCATTGGCGAATTTTATTTCCACAATCACTATGAACTGCATAGAGGACAATGCAATACAAATTCTGTTTTGAGTAATGCAGTGGATGTGTCATTATTACCAATGCACTAACAAAACGTTACTCAACACAGCAATTGAATCGATCTTTCCAGTAATTGTGCTAACAAGTAGCCCTGACACCGGTGATAATTCGACGTAAAATTTCGGTCACCTGATCTGAACAAAGCAGTTACCTTTGCCTGTTGCATTTTCGTCGCGAAGACACCAGTAGACAAGCAAATAGTGAATACATGGGTGAAAGTATCTACCAGAAACAATTACAAATTCATTTGGCTTAATATGCCCACCCTCAACGTCCCTTGTTCAACTGTTGTTTAAAGGAACACTAAAGAGGAACGATGACTGGTTCAGATCGACAAACTGCACTCCGAGAACTCCAATGTCATGTTTCACTATCATAAGCTCATTATTGGCGACGAAAATCAAGGTTGCAGTTCAATTTGTTTTTAATTTCGCGCCAAAGTCTCCACGCGTGAGATAAATTTCAAAATGTATTCTGAGAATTTCGTGAAACTGGCCCGATGAAATTTTTCCAAACTTCGTATGCTAGGTCTATAGTACCCAAAAATGATTGATGATTGATATGTGGGGTTTAAAGTCCCAAAACCACCATATGATTATGAGAGACGCCGTAGTGGGGGGCTCCGGAAATTTCGACCACCTGGGATTTTTAGGGTGCACCCAAATCTGAGCACATGGGCCTACAGCATTTTCGCCCCCATCGAAAATGCAGCCGCCGCAGCCGGGATTCAATTCCGCGACCTGCGGGTCAGCAGCCGAGTACCTTAGCCACTAGACCACCGCGGCGGGGCAGGTACCCACAAATTAGGCGGTCATGTAGGCTCCCTACCACAAATGACAATGTACATGCTTCATTTTTATTGAGCAGAAGCTATGCAGAACCCAGTAGACATTTTCCAAATTTCTAACGTCACGGTGTTTGGTGCGGGAATTGCACGATGGCGTCGCCACCAACGGTTACGTTCGAGCTTTGCATGTAACGTGCTGACGCCGACGCTGGACGCCACCGATGGTTACATTTCACGCTTTGTGCACCTAGGTGTTCGTGTTGACACCGACGCCGGACGACGCCACCGACGGTTACGTTTCGAGCTTGATGCATGTAACGTGTTGACACCGACGCTGGACGACGCCACCGATGGTGACGTTTCGAACTTGATGCATGTAACGTGTTGACACCGACGCCGGACGACGCCACCGATGGTGACGTTTCGAGCATGATGCATGTAACGTGTTGACACCGACGCTGGACGACGCCACCGACGGTTACGTTTCGAGCATGATGCATGTAACGTGTTGACACCGACGCCGGACAACGCCACCGATGGTGACCTTTCGAGCTTGATGCATGTAACGTGTTGACACCGACGCCGGACGACGCCACCGATGGTGACGTTTCGAACTTGATGCATGTGACGTGTTGACACCGACGCCGGACGACGCCCCCGATGGTGACGTTTCGAGCATGATGCATGTAACGTGTTGACACCGACGCTGGACGACGCCACCGACGGTTACGTTTCGAGCATGATGCATGTAACGTGTTGACACCGACGCCGGACGACGCCTCCGACGGTTACGTTTCGAGCGTGATGCATGTTACGTGTTGACACCGACGCCGGACGACGCCACCGATGGTGACGTTTCGAGCTTGATGCATGTAACGTGTTGACACCGACGCCGGACGACGCCACCGATGGTGACGTTTCGACCTTGATGCATGTTACGTGTTGACACCGACGCTGGACGACGCCACCGACGGTTACGTTTCGAGCATGATGCATGTAACGTGTTGACACCGACGCCGGACGGACGCCACCGATGGGGACGTTTCGAGCTTGATGCATGTAACGTGTTGACACCGACGCTGGACGACACCACCGATGGTTACGCTTCGAGCTTGATGCATGTAACGTGTTGACACCGACGCTGGACGACGCCGACGGTTAGGTTTCGAGCTTGATGTATGTAACGTGTTGACGCCGACGCTGAACGCCACCGACATTTTACTCCTGATGTATCGAAGGCTTTTGCCTTAATAAGGTTTTAGCCTAAAAAGGCCTTTGAAATACACTGCAAATCACTACTAACCATGCAGATCATGAGTAGCTGGGAGGGAGGGGGGGGGGGGTGTTGAACGGCTGGCCCCAAAATGGCGGCGCACAACCAAATTATGCTAAATTTGGCGGAAGCTGGCAACAGCGTGCCCGATTGCCCGCTGATTTTGGCTGAGTTTTTTTGAGGGCACTTTTTGAGATGTCTCCACCCTAAAAACGGTCGTTCATGTAGGCTCCCTAGAGCAGCTGGGATCGTTGCGGCACCTGGTGGAGGAGATCTCAACCACGCGCTTCTCTCTACGTGGCCTCTGAGATCAGCTTCGGCAATGCGTTAAAACACAAAGCTTACCCAGGGAATACATCAGTCAAACGAACGCCGAGGTGGGAGTGCCACCATCAGACACAGCATGAAGGGATTAGGGTCTCCTCCAATTTGTTTTCTGTTGATTTCTACTGATTTAACACCATAGAAGGTGTTGTTAGACGATGCGTCGCACCCGCCACGGTGATCTAGTGGTTATGGTGCTCGACTGCTGACCCGAAGGTCGCGGATCGAATCCCGGCCGCTGTGGCTGCATTTTGGTGGCGGCGAAAATGCTTGAGGCCCGTGTACTTAGATTTTAGGTGCACGTTAAAGTCGAAATTTGCGGTGCCCGCCACTAAGGCGTCCCTCATAATCATATCGTGGTTTTGGGACGTTAAACCCCAGATATTATTATTATTATTATTATTATTATTATTATTATTATTATTATTATTATTATTATTATTATTATTATTATTGGCTGTTGTAGAGGAAATTAGCCAGCAGTGCGCCAAGATTATCCTACTGGTATTACGCAAGAAAATGTGGTACGTTTCACGTATTTCAGGCTTGCGACAAACTCGCACACTACGTTTTCTGTTTTGGCCTCCAACGCATTAGAACTCTCTCGAATCACGCGATGATGCCGTGTGTGCAACATGTCAACGTTTGCGTTTCGCTGTGTTTCCGGTGCGCAAGGCCATCACGCTATGGGCACATTTGTCGTCATGGGCTGCATATAGAAAGCCGCCTGCCCTCGTAAACGACCTCAAGGGTAGCCAACGCGCAGGGGTCGACCGTCCTCGTGCGGAGGATGTCGTGAGCGACGACTCCCAGCGTGTGCACATACGTGTACGCACGACGTGACGCGTGTATTGTGCGCGTCGCTTTTTTGGCCGTGAATCCTGCCAGGTTGCGGCTGCTAGGTGTTTCTGCTGCTGATGTTGTGACGACAACGTGCGATGGCGGGAGTGTGAGTCCCGATTCGACGGTCACGCGATAAGGTCACGCGCGTGTTGCCTCGAGCTTTATAATATAGTCTAGCGTGGTCTAGCCCACGTCTAGACCCCCCTCTCTCGTGACCGACGGAAGCCTTTGACAGTCTCGAATGCTGCCTCGGTTTCCCTTCGGGGCAGCATTCTTTTTTTTTTTTCTATCTTGTCGTTCAGCGAGGGCTCCCTTGCCTGCTGACATTCAATTAGCGTGCGCCTTTCGCCGTGAAGAACAACGCGGTTCTTACGCAAGAAGCGAGGCTGCTCCTATAGGCTCGTGGTTCCCGGGCACGCGTTGTTCCGTCTGCGCAGAAAGCGAACAAACAAAAAAAAAGGTGAAGATTTAAAAAAAGACAAAAGGAATGACGGGTCTCCCGAGCGATGACACCGACGTCACGTGACACCGTTTGGGCGCGCTCCTGTCTTCGCAGTTATTGCGTGACTGTTTATATTTCTCTTGCGACTTCGCTCACGCGTTTGCCTCCCGCGCGCGCGGGACCCCGCTACCTCTTCTTGGCGTCTTGCGAGCGGCGTGCCCTTGCTCAAATGTTCTTTTTAAACTACCTGCTTGCCTTTTTTTCGAGGCTAGTGACAGAATTGTCGCTTTTGCTTGGAGCAACGGCTTCTGCAGCCTAGTCGCAGGCTGCGCTATGCGAAACGGACAGCGCTGACGATGGTTTTGAACCGGTGGCTCGTCCGCACAGCATGAGAGTTCAAAGTTGAACTGAGGTCGGATTGCTGCCTCCGCACGTACCGTAGAAATAGCACCGAAGAAAGGTTTTGCTGTTGGTATATAGCTATCGCTTTTCTGTCTTTGTCTATTTCACTGCTTGTTTTAGCTCAAGCTATAACAAGCCGTCTGAAGACGTGTCAAGCATAAGCTACCAGCCAACTTTGGATGGTTTCTTGGGTACGCAGGCAAAGCCTAATACTTTTTTGGAGTTAAGTATATATTTCCTTTACGTGCGCCGACCGACTTGTACGAGACTGGTCTTCCGGTTCCTATAAAATGGTTCTGTATAACTCCTAGAGCAGGTTTTGGAAGGTAGAAGGGTACAGATATAAATTGTATAAGACGCACGCTTAATGTCTATTTCACTGCTTGTTCTAGCTCAAGAACAAGCTGTCTGAAGCTGTGTCGAGTAAGCTATAAGCCAACTTTGTACATATGGTTTCTCGGGTACACAGGCAAAGCCACCGTTAGTCTAGTAACGTTGGGCAAGGCCTCATAGATTTTCGGAGCTTAGCGATATATTTTCTTTACGTACTCCGACTCGTACGAGAATGGTCTTCTGGTTCCTAAGATGGTTCCGTATAGCTCCCAGCACAGGTTGCGGAAGGCAGAAGCGTACCGTTATACTCCCCTGTTGGCATATGCTGACGTTATGAAAAATAAATATACCGGGACAACCTAGCTGCAGTGATGATCATGTTCTGAGGTCGGGCTTCCTGGACCAAGCAGCCAATTTTGGCAATCGTACTGGACAGGTTCGGCTACCGGTCACTCTTATTGGCTGGACAGGTTCGGCTGCCTCCGAAAATGTGTACCGCGCAGTAGAGCGAATGCCGGAAGATGTGTCTTCGCGAAGGCGTACACACGTACGCCTGATGGACTCTCCGCAGCGCTCGTCCTAACTGCAAATGCTCAGACCGAAATACGCCCGCGTCGGTGACCATCCTCTCTTCGGCGAAACTTGTCAGCTGCAGAGCGACCTCCAGCAGGTCATCGTCGTCTATTCGGCCTCCGAGTCACTTGCGCAGCCACCACTTGCCTGCCACGCCAATAACGTTGGACGCGTCCTTCAGCTCGAAGTTCGCATACAGGGGGCATACGACCCCAATCACGACTACGCGCTCGCTGTCCAGCGTTGACGCAGGCAGCAGCAGACTCGCTGATATGCAGCGCGAACGAACGAACGAGTCGCGGCAAAGGGCATTCCACTTTTGCCGCTTCTCGACTCGAGAGGGCGCGAGGGGACTTCGCGCACGCGCGCCGCCGCGTTTGGACGTCCCGCGTGTGTGACGGAAGCGCGGCCGCTCGCCGCCACAGCCGTCGTGTAGGTAGTTTCGGTTGCGAATTTAGAAACGGCGTCCTTTCTCGCGGCTCTCAGAAGTGCGCCCGCTCGCACAGGCTTCGTTATCGTTACGACGAGGCAGCAGCCATATATACGATGCCTCCCTTCCATTTCCCTTGCTTCGCGCTTTTCCTTTGACGGCCATGGCAGGGTGTGTCATTCGGGCGCGAAGACAGTCGTCTTCCAGCCCCCTTTTTTTCGGAGCAGGTTGAATTTAGCCGCCTTCACACTGGCCCACACCGAACGCGAGAACGATTCGGTGTTAATCACCAATTCCGTGCAGTGTACCGAAAGGTGCGAGCGCCTGTCCCAAAGCTTGCCAGTTGCCGCTGGAGGCGGACTTGGATCTTCTGAACGGTGTAAACGGGTACCGAGCGGGGGTACACGAAGGATCGAAATCGGCGCTCGTAGTGCGCGCAGAAAGCTTGCGTTACACGCAAGTGCCGTCCGCGAATGTGTCATTATAAAGTTCCTCGCTAGCAGTCATGATATGCGTTAAACCACTGCATAGTGCGTCCGCACATATCTTAAACCTCTGGCGTTGCCTGGAGGGGGGTTGGAAGGGTTTCAAGCCCCATCCCGAAATTTTCCAATTTTACACGCGTACAAGAAACGCACGCACGAACATACATAAAGTATGGTAAACCCCCCCTCCCCCCAAACAGAAAAAAAACAAGAAAATTTCTGGCTATGCTACTGATCAGCAATATGCCCACACCTTTTGCATTGCGATGTCGATGTTCAGACAGGACAGCCCGTATCATGGCTTTGCCTGTAGATCTACACCTGCTTGCAGGCACTAAAAGTTGTTCGTGCAAACGCGGGCACGCGTGAGGCCCCGAAAAGCTATCTTGTTCACTGCGGAAGAGGTGGCAAAACGCCAACCGCACAGCGACATTCAAGCAATATATGTTTCTACTTCCGACTGACTCGGCCTGCCAGGCCCGCTGGGTTCACGTCACTGCAGGGAACTAATCAGAGTTGTGCGTGTACGCGGTGTCAAGTGGGAGGAGGCGTGTTGTGGTGAGGCGAATGCGGCGAGAGTTTTGCTGTCTAGCGAGAGGGGGGCGTGCCTGCCAGGCAAGGCGGTCCAGAGCATTTCCGCGTCTGACTGTCACTGACAAGTGTGCTGCGGGTCATTTCTTTGCGATCGATCAATTTACTTCGTGACGGACGCCCGACCGATTTGGAAATGTCTTCGGGGCGCACGCTGACTTGAGTCCCACCACCGCATCCGTCCAACTCACCCCCGTGGCCTCCTATAGTGTGTAGTGACGGGTGTCAGAGGTGTCTTTCGCGTTCCTATAACGTCGAACGGCAGAGCAATCTCGGTTCAGTTCTATCACGTTTCCATCGCATTTACTTGGAATAGGCACGTGCGTCGCAGCTCTCGGACCGCTGTTCAGCCTGTCCTCTTTCATGCGGAGATTGCGTTCTCTGTTGATCGGAGAAATTCCGTGCTCCGATTCTGCACGCGGTCACCAAATTACGGGGGTGGCGGAGGTTGTTACGGCCCCTCTTCAGATCACGTAAAGGTGGCATGCGCAGTTAAAACATTCTTGTGGAGTGTGTGCAGCCGTCAGCACGCTTTACGCGAACGCTCCGTAGCGGCCTGAAACGGTTTGACCGACGCCTGCGCCGTGTTGTGGGCATGGGTCGGCAAACTCACCCATGAGTCGACTCACCCAGACTCACTCAGACACGGATCGGGCCGTGAGTCTGGGTGAGTAATATTTTGGTGAGATTGAGTCCGAGTGAGTCCGGTTAAGGAAAATATTGGTGAGTCTGAGTCCGAGTGAACCCTAAGCGAAACATATATTACTTGAGTGAGTCTGAGTGAGCTCCACCTTTTATTGCCGTCCTGTGGTCCTGTCTACTCACCTTCATCATTACTTTCAGCCTTATATCGGCTTACGTTTATACTGAAATCTATTCACACATATCTCAACGCACTAGCGTTCATGTGCCACCTCAATGTTTACTAATCACAGGCGTGAGTTGGGGGGCGGAGGGGGAAGAGCGCCATGACCTCCACCCACCAATCCCTTTCATGGGAAGTTCTTGATAAAAATGTCTCGTGGGAGTCGCGTATTTTATAAATATGTCCTTCCTGGATTGGTACCACTGATAACTCGTATTTCAAGGTACAAGTAGAGCACCGATTAAGAGAGATATTGGCGTTGAAGAGCATTGATACCATGATCGAAAAAGCTAATTTTACACTAACGGACTCATGAGCCGACTCAATCAGGCTCACGTCAAGCAGGAAGTCCGAGTCTGAGTGAGTCCGGCTGAGTAATATGTTGGTGAGTCTGAGTCCGGCTGAGGAATATTTTGGTGAGTCTGAGTCCGAGTGAGCCCGCAGAGCAAAATATATTTCTTGAGTGAGTCTGAGTGAGCTCCAGTTTTTTTGCCGACCTATGGCTGTGGGTTCTGTTGCCGAGATGTTACCAATACATGCCGACATACTGTCCAAGCATTGCGAGGTATTATCTCGGCAACAGCGCCGTGCACTTCGCGGCTGGCATCAGTCAATTCCAGCCGAGGCCACGCTGCGGAGCGTTAAGCGTGCTGACGGCTGTAAGTACATAGCTCGGTTTTACTTGTCTGCCCAACCGGCCTCGTACCCGCCGCGGTAGTCTAGAGGTTGTGGTGCTCGACTGCTCACCCAAAGGCCGCAGGATCGAATCCTTGCCGCGGTGGCCGCATTGCGATTGAGGCGAAATGCTAGAGGCCAGTGCACTTAGATTTAGGTGCCCGTTAAAGAACCCCCAGGTGGCCGAAAGTTCCAGAGCCTTCCACTAGTACGTCTCTCATAATCATATCGTGGTGTTGGGACGTAAAACGCCAAAAATTAATTGACCGGTTTCGTGGGTCTATCTCGAAGGCACTTTAGTCTATATGATTTCTGGAAAAGCGTGCACCGGTGCTCTTCCACAAATGATAAATTGTTGCTGCCATCTGCCTGACCATTATCATTTAACCTCTTTCGAGGTGCCCTTCGATGGCTTTTTTTCTTTAATCCTTTAAGATTTCACCGGTGCTGGGGAGGAATCGAACACACGTCACACGGTTTCGTCAAGCACAGCAGCCCGACGTCTTTAACGCGCTGCGGTATACAAATGTCTCAGAACTAAAAATCCTCTCACCCACTCAGCTGAGACTGAGTTAGTAGGCTGGCACGTTTGAGGCCCGTCGCGCTGCCCTAATCAGGAACAAGAACGGATCGCCAAACGTGAACACGCTTCGCCGTATATACCAGGGGTCTCAAGAACGCGGCCCGCGCGGTTCGCGCATGACTGTTCATGAGCTACACAGGCATGACTGGCCTAAAACATATATAATAGTGTTTTCGTGAGGCACCCCATGTGGTCACCATGTGTTGAAACATAACCGTGAAACAAAAGCTATATTGCAGAATCGGCGTCCAGATATTAATCATATTGGAGATCGGTGTTGACATGTTGGAATCCTGGCGCCAAATCTCATTCAGAAATCGCCCCTATATGAGATATGGGGAAGGCTTTCTTTCACGTGGGAGCGTTTGCTGACAATTTGTACTGGCTTCTTTTTTCTTCTTAGTCGATGTACTGATTCTCCCCCGCTCCCCTCCGAAAGCTTTGTGCACCTAACGTAGTTTTTGCATTGTCTCCAGCATCGGAGGCATTGCACGTCACCTGGGTTTGCACTGCCTCCGTGATCGGCCCACTTTTGACAAAGCGACGATGTTGTGTGATGACGTCATCATGTAACGTCACGTTATCGGACGTCCTGATATCGTCACAAAGTGTGGCGTGAACATCCGAGCACCTAATCACTGTACCACTGAGGCGGACACATGGAGCGGCCGTGCGATCGCCATTTCACACCACGAGGCTAACGCGCTTCGTGTAAGGACTCTCTTTCTCACTAAGCAATGTTTTAGACGCGCGTCATGCTCGAACTGCTTTGGGTTGTTGCTGCCCAAATTTCTTAAATTTGTTAAAACTACGCTACTTTTTTTAAACGAGATGCGCAAATACGAATATGTCGAAGGGCGCCACGCAATGTACACGCGTTATAATTAAGTCAGGTAAATAAGACGGAGGTAACGAAAACATAACTGCGGATACGAGAAATGAAATGTTGTTTACCGTCTGTGTGTGCGGGCGTTTGCGCAGTTGTATGTGTGTGTATGTGCACTGGTGTTTGAGAGTGCGTCTGTGTTTGTATGCGCATGTGCGTGCGTGTATACGTAAATGTGTGTTGGTAAGCGTATGTGTTTTCTTTTTCGCTCTCCTCCTCCTCACTTTTTTTCAATCGGAAATGGTGCCCCCTCGATTTCTACTCGGTTCACGGTTGACCGGAAACCACCCTCTCCACCGCCCGCTATTTCTCATCGCTTACTGCGCAGTACATTATAAAGGAACGTTTAACGTGAAGTATGTGTGGTCAGAAACGTAAACAAGCTTCTCTCGTAAGTGACCTCGACTCGCGAATTTCTCAATTCGCGCTCGCGGCTCGGGCAATGTTTTGTTGTTGGCGGAAGGCCGGATGGAGGGTGAGGCAGTGGCCAATGATAGAACCGGCTTGTTTTTCTTTCTACCGCTGACCGCAGCAGTGGCCCGTAGGGTACACTATATATCGCGTTGTGTTTGCGCAGCGCGTCGACGTCGTCGTCCACTTGGCGGCGTCACTTCGTTTACCGCGTTGGAGGCGGTCGCGCTGAGATGAGACCCCGTAGGGAATCGGACGCGGCGAGGGCGCCGAGCGAAGGCCACGCGTCGTGTCTCGAAGCGGGCTGTTGGACGTTTATTTCTGTGGTCTTCTGTGTTGTGCCGCATGGTATTGATCTGTCCGCTAGAACCACAGTGTCATTTTTTTTTTTTTGGTGTGTGTGTGTGTGTGGTGTGTGTGTGTGTGTGTGTGTGTGTGTGTGTGTGTGTGTGTGTGTGTGTGTGTGTGTGTGTGTGTGTGTGTGTGTGTGTGTGTGTGTGTGTGTATGTTGTGTGTTTTATGGGGGGGGGGTAGGTTAGGAAAGGGGATAGAGAGGCACTAAAGACAAATATTGTGTCAGTATAACGCGTGCACAAGTCTACGAAGTTATATAGACTGGGCTCCGGTTCGGGTCAGGGACGTGTTTTTCTATCGGCCTATTGTAATTCGGTGAAGGGTTATATCCCAGGGAGCATTGTCTGTGGTTCCGTTCTTGTTTTTGTTTGTTTGTAATAACCCGCCACGGCTGTTTAGTGCGTATTGGTGCTCGACTACTAGCTGACCCGAAGGTCGCGGGATCGAATCCCGGCCGCTGCGGCCGCATTTCGATGGAGGCGAAAATGACTAGAGGCTCGTGTGCTTAGATTTAGGTGATCGTTAAAGAACCCCAGGTGGTCCTAATTTTACGGGCCCTCCACTACGGCGTCCCTCATAATCATATCGTGCATTTGGGACGTAAAACCCCAACAATGATTATTATTGCTTGTGTTCGCTTTTATCTGTGTGCATGTGAGATGTCACATGCACACAGATAAAATGGCTACCGCTGCTTTTCTACTACTCCTCTGTCCATTTTCGTTCTTTTCTTTTTGTACATTTATGCCATTGGATTTGGTCGTTCTAGCTTGGCAATTTCTATATAGCGCACTCATTGCAGCTCCTGTCGCAAGGTGTGAACTACTGTAGGAAACTATTGGGTGCTTTTTTGATGCTGTGTTTGTTCGTTTACCGTAGGCGTAACCATGTCTGTTATATATTCCGTATATATGGAGAGAGAGAGAGTGAAAGGGGGCTGAACCCTCTCCTCCCTTGCGGCTATGCCAATGACCACGATCACTGGTTAAGCCCATCGTCAGTCCATCGAGCTCGTCACATCGTCGTTCCGGTTTGCAAGAGCTCGAAGAGCTGCAGTTTCTAGTCTAATCATACCAGTAAATCGTGCTCCGAAGCCGTGTACAACTATAGTTATTGCAGATATTTGACTTGGATTACTCGCTACAGCGGTTTTTTTTTTCTATTTGAATGACCTGTTGCGTGTACCTCCGCAATCTCAGTTCGTAGAGGCGATCGTTCTTGCGTCTTTTTTTCGCCGCTGGCCGGCCCCAGCGGATTTCTCTCACGCGATCTTGTGTGTACACTCGCAGGACGAGTGAAGGCCAGCAATGGACGAAGTACTCTATACTTAGGCCCGGGGCCGTTCTTCGACGGCAACCCGCCATGGGGTGCTCCAGGGGCTCTTCTTGGCCACCGCTAAAAGTACACACCCTCGCGTCTTTTCTATATCCACGCCATCACTTCTCTCAGTCTTTCTTTCTCGATCTTTCCTCGTTCTTTTTGTTCTTCCCCCCTCTCTCTCTCTTTCTCTCTTTTTCTCTTCTTTTTTTCTCTCTCAGCTATCTTTTTCTGTATTTTTTTCTTCTTTCTTTCTTTCTTCCCTTCTCTCTTTCTCTATCTTTGTCCTTTCTTGCTTTCCTTTCTTTCTTTGTACCTTTCTCTCTCTTTTGTTCCTTCTTTCTCTCTCTTTCGTTATTTTTGTATTTATTTCTTTCTTTCTTTTCTCCCTTCTTTCTTCTGCTGGCAAAGCGGAAATTGGCTTCTCGGCCCGTCGGCTCAAGATGAGTGTTTTCCTGCCGTGCGGGGCGATGCGCCCGGCAACAACTGCAGGCAACGGCTACGCCAGTATATGTCGCCACGGTGCCCGGTTCAGCGCTATAGCGAACACCCCGGCGTTTAGTGCACGTATACGACAGCCCCTGCCGCGATTATGACACATGGTCTACGTACTTTTACGTAACTAACGGCTTCGACCGCACTTTCATCTATGGCTCGGCAAAATCACCCAGTCAACCCGTTGAGACTCGATCAAACCGACACCTTGAGCCTGTGTGTGGTGGTTCTTGGGCCCTCAGATGCAGGAAAACCAAGACACGAACAAGAAACACATTTATCGACTTGACACTCACACAATTACACACGCTTTGTCTCACTGAACAATACAAATATCCTTTAAGTCCTAAATCTCAGAGTTATTAACCTACACGCGAGAGGATCGGCGCGTCCTGACTTCTAGGGCCGTCGATCGTCACTCACAGTACCGCAGTCAGGTAGCGATGATGCCAGCACGAGGCGGAGAGGTGAGTGATGCAGTCGTGCGAAGGTGCACGAACATACGACGGACGACCTGCTCGTCACGGTACTCACAGGCCCACGCTGACGACGGCGAACTCGGACGTGGCACCACGGCCACGATCTCGGCTCCAGAACGGAGTCAGCCTGACGTGGCACCGAGGCCACGATCTCAGCTCCGGAAAAGGCTCAGCTCTGGTTGCGCCTGAACCGCTTGGACGTGGCGCCGAAGCCACGATCTCGGCTCCGGAACGGGGTCGCTCGGGTTGTGCCGGAACCGCCTGGACGTGGCACCGAGGCCACGATCTCAGCTCCTGGCCCGCACGCTCGTTCACCACCGGAACAGCTGCTAGGCCCGGCCCGTGGTGCTTCCTCGTTCCCGGGACGCTCGTTCCTGGCCGCGTTCTTCCAGCCCGGCGACGTTCTCCAGCTCTCGAGCTTCGCGAGCGTCTCGCTCGCGCACACCATCGTCGTCCTCTTTGGTTCCGCTTTCTACATCCGTTGTGGGTTACAGTCTCTTACTACACTACACTGTGTCTGAGTGAGCCTGGCTGAGCAGAATTTTGATTATTCTTAGTCCAAATCAGCACGGCTTAGTAGAATTTCGGCGTTCCTGAGTTCGAGTGAGCACGGCTGAGTAAAGTTCTGGTGATCGGAGTGCGAGTAAGCCTGGTTGAGTATTATTTTGATTCGCTTGAACACTCTAAGCAACGCCTGGCTGAGCACAATATGGGTTGTCAGGAACACCTCTATACAACGGAATGACCAGTACAACGAAGAATTCCTTCCGACCCGGCGCATATTATACGGCAGGGGCGTAGCCAAGGGGGGGGGGGGGGTTCAAACCCCCCCGAAATTTTTCAATTTTGCATGTGCATATATACACGCACACATACAAACACACGCACGAACATACATGAAGTATGGTTGAACCCCCCCCCCCCCCCCCCGAAAAAAAATTTCTGGCTACGCCCCTGTTATACGGTGCCATAGCTTTACAACGAAGTCATCTTTATAACCAAGTATTTCAAAGGCCCCGAACACTTCGTTACATAAAGACCCGCTTGAATATAGAGGGCTAGCATAAATGATTCGTTCGTTTTGAAAAAGCTATATTTCAGAAGTATTATGCGTATGCGCATGAAATATATTTGAACAGAGCCACAAACTCACCAAGTTTAATGTGCAATTCTGGGGTGCGGAAAATCGCCGTGCAATCATGACAGTTGAAAGAGATTCGTCAGAGGTGAATTTTTTCTGTGCAGTGTCACAAACAAAGATGTATGAGCCGTTTTTCTTCGCTAAGCAAGCTACGACCGGTAAGTGTCACCTGGATATGTTGCAGTTGTGGTTGTCCCCGCAAACCAGTATTGACTTCAGGGATTTTGTCTTCCAACAATACGGGGCACCCCCTCATTGGCACACTGCTGTTCGTGACTACATAAACAATCAACTTCCGCATCGCTGAATCGGGCGAATTGGTGAGAATGACTTAGCTTTGTTCCACTGGCCTCCCCTGATTGAACGCCCTGCGACTGCTTCCTGTTGGGGTACGTTAAGGATCTTGTTCGC
Source organism: Rhipicephalus sanguineus (assembly GCF_013339695.2). NCBI lineage: Eukaryota > Metazoa > Arthropoda > Arachnida > Ixodida > Ixodidae > Rhipicephalus > Rhipicephalus sanguineus. Next base: position 123,069,598 of record NC_051181.1, read on the forward strand.
GGGCTACCGCAATCCTTAGTCGAGCTCAAAGAACGCTTCAGGGCTGCAGTGCAGGCAGGACTATGCTACAAAATGTATGGGATGAGCTGGATTATCGTCTGGACGTGTGTCGTGTCACCAAAGGGAGAACGTAGTGAACATTTCTGGAGGGTGTATAAACATGCTGAGTAAGGAGTTCTTTTCATATATCTTTCATGCGTGTACGTGTAATACTTTTGAAAACATAACATTTTCAAAACGAATGAATCATTTATGCTAGCCCTATGTATGTGTGTATGTATGTGTGTGTGTGTGTGTGTGTGTGTGTGTGTGTGTGTGTGTGTGTGTGTGTGTGTGTGTGTGTGTGTGTGTGTGTGTGTGTGTGTGTGTGTGGTGCGCGCGCGCGCGCGCGCCACATTTACACTGTATATCGAGAGTCGCGTCCGCAGCTCTTACCACGCTCTTACGAATGAAGATCGGTTATGCAGGAGCCAACGTGCAACATGATTTCACGCTCCACTCGCCGGAAAAATGCCACGCGGGCCGTGCACCTCTCCTTTTGAACATATATACGAACGGTATAAATACAACTGCGCGTAAGCGCGCGGGACTCGCAAAGTGCACACGCGCCATCGCGTGGGCTACGTCGCGAAAAGCGGAAATCGAAACCATGTAATCGGTTGCGCGCCGCGGTATACGCACACGGAACAGAAACGGTGCGGCGACGACTTGTCGCACACACGGGTCGTATATACACGTATGCGACACGCGCGGCATTCCACATTACGCGCGAGTTTTTTTTTTTTTTTTTCGTTTTTCCGCTTTACTGGTTCCGTTAAAGCGGGAAATGCGGGGTTCCGCCTCGGAAATAGGATAAGAAAAAAGCGCGGGCTGGGTTTCCTTCGAGTGACGTCGATTGCACGAATGGCATTCGTTTCCTCTGACGGCAATCTTACATGACACGCCCGTTACGGAGTCGAGTTGGCTAATCCGCACCGCTTCGCTTCTCTCTCTCTCTCTCTCTCATTTTCCGCGTCGCATATACTTATGTATACATATACCGTGTAACCGGTAGGGAATTCCAACGCCCGCGGTATAAAGCTTACACGTAGTGACGTTTCGGATCCGTGATCTGTTTTGCTCTTTTCCTCCGTCGAGCCTGAATCGGCTGCCGTCACCGCGGTGGTGCGTAAGAAAAGAAACATCGTGGGAAAAGTTATCAAAAGGAAAAAAAAAATGCTCGGGAAAAGATTGCAGGAAGCGATCGCGAGTCGCTCGCATAAATGCACGCCCGCGCTGTAGATAGAAAACTGTTTTCTGTTGCGCGCATGCGCTATACGTTCACAGGTCTGACTTGCGTACATAACAGCGTATAAATGTATGCGTGTCATATCTTCCTGGAGATGTAATCTGGATTCAGTTGCTCTATATTGTGTAACGGTCGCTATCGTTTTGCGTTTTTTGTTTTTCTGCAGCTTTATATTTTCATGCTCTCTTCCGCGGTCCTTATTGTGTGTTTGTGGCCTTCTATCCGCTGCTGATTCGCTATTTTTAAATTTTTGCTATGGGGAAATGTCTGATGGAACATGCCGCAGTTCTACATTTGCCGCGCTTATCGCACCTATCCCTGTTCCGAGATAGCTGGTAATCTGAATCCGATCCGATCGACAGGAGGAAATGAACATTTGAAGTTCGCTTGTCCATTTGAAGTTCGATCGTCCTTATCAATTTCCGTGCGTACTCATGAACTCTGGGTGTCTTCCAATACTCACCGTATAGGCAGCTAAATAGACAGCTAAGTGGACAGCGGCCATCTTAAGTCCCACTCCATTCTCACGTAGCCTGCGAAATAGACAGCTTCGAAAAGACGCCAGCTGAGACAAATACGATGCAGGAAACTTTGCTGCCCAAACAAGACGGCGGCTCAGCGAACTGCTCGAAGCAGACGCTTTTCGAAGCGCTCGATGTGAGCTACGTTCAATTTTTCATAATTTGATCACGAAAGAAGGTAAATAAATAACAGTTAGGTTTGTTTTTCTTAGCTCTCTCTTGTCAACACGAGGTGGCGTCACTTTGTCTGGTAACGTTGGCGCAGACGTCATCCAGAAGCGTTCCATTTCTCGGAGTATACCGGGGTTCTATGCTGTCTTCTAAGCTGTCAGCGTAAACTGTCTACGATGCTGTCCAGGATTGGAACGCAGCCTCTCTCGGCGTGCCTGGAATGGTCGGGATAACGAGTTCACTGACTGGTCCAGGCTCCGCGCACGGATGGTGCCAGCTTTGTGTCGATCCCGGCCGGTGATGGCGCCGCAGTCGTTAACTGTGTTTCACGCCAAAGACCAAGATCACTTGTTTATTTAAATTCAATTACGGCGCGACCAAAGTCGCGATCAGTAAATCTTTGCCACATCTTTAATACCGGTGTCACACGGTCACTTTCAATCACGATTGGGCCTGATCTGGATCGAATTTCTTGATCGTGATTGGCTCCTTTACGCGAGCTGTGGAAGGGAACCAATTACTGTTGAGACATTTGATACTGGTCGGACTTAATCGCCATCAGCAGTGGTCCCTGTGACACCAGTACTACTTCGATAAAAGCCCTTACGTGGGTTTGGGTACGGATTTAAAAAATCGTGGTTTGAAAGAAGGAAAGAAAGAAAGAAAGAAAGAAAGAAAGAAAGAAAGAAAGAAAGAAAGAAAGAAAGAAAGAAAGAAAGAAAGAAAGAAAGAAAGAAAGAAAGAAAGAAAGAAAGAAAGAAAGAAAGAAAAACCGGCCTGCGTGGAACACGCAACACACTCACAGCATATATGCTGGAGGAGCGGCCTCTTAATGACCTATTTGCGAAACTTTTCGAGGTTGCTTACTTCAAAAGACTGAGCATATATAAAATAGTAGTTTACCGTAGGTGTTTGCCGTTAGGTGTAATGTTTCCGCTGTCTGACCACCTTATACGGCGAAGGCTTTGCGCACCGTGCGATGCACACTGCTTCGTAAACAAGAACTGGAGCGAAGTTGGCAAGGCCGCACGGCGTCTGCAGTCGCGAATGGCACGACTCAAAAGGAATGCGTGCTATCTCGCTATACCTCCACTCTGTAGATGCACTCCGCTTCTATCGTGAATAATATAAGCTGTATGCATCAGATTTCGATCTCCATGATGCCATGCTTGACGCTATAATAACGGACTAGTCGATCTGCCTTTTTCTCTTTCTTGGCGCGTACAGCTATTCGTATCGATGCGTCATCTTCGCTCGGCTCCTCTTCTGTCGAGCTGATTCCACTTGCGCATCGAAAGTGCTGCGATAGCACATCCCTCTCCCCCTTTCTCTCCCCTACCCCACTTACCCTTATTTAGGAGAAATCTCGCGTCCAATCTCTGGTCTCTCCGCCGCCGTAGTTTGAGGAACTGAACTGTACTTATTATATTACCTGCCCGAAACTTTCCCTCATTAACCCTCGCCACTCTACCGCCCGTATTTTTCCTCTGTACTTTCTCGTTTTCGTTTTCTTTTTATGTTTCTTGCAGCATATTTTGAATTGCTTTCTCTCTTCGCTTTCGCCCGTTTCGTCCTTACAGTGTCCCTGCTTATCCTGTTGGCGCGCGGCTAACATTGCGACGACCTACTTTTTTTCCTTCTTTCCTCTAAGGATTCAAGAGGCGCGCCTTCGATCACTCAAAGCTATTGATTGAATTCGCTTTCGATTTGCCCATTACGGACGCAGCCCCTGTATTGGACCAGTCCAAGTCCTATTTTCGCGGCAGGTTTGAGCGAACGATTGAACGCGTGCGCGTGTACCCGCGCAGTAAATCGGGTGAGCCGATGCGATGGCTCAGCAGCGCGGCCGCGCGGCGATGTGGCGCGGAGAACGAGGTCGTGGGTTCGATTCCCGGGCTCGGTGGCCGCATTCCTCTCTTATAGCGGAATGGCGAAAGCTCGGCACCCAATGTTCTGCACCTAGAGTTCAACACTCAAAGCACGGCACTCGAAACACGGCACGGCACTCAAAGAACGGCATGCACACGTCCGTTATGTATGCTGAGTTTGGGTGTGCGTTTATTGACTTCGCGCGATGAACACTATATATACACGAGTTATAAAATAAGTATTCGCACTGTTTTGCTGCATTTTTGCTCGTCTCGTGAAACATATGGAGCGCTTAGACAAGTCAGACGGATCTCCGGCATGGGACTGTGCTGACACGCGAACCTGGGGAACATTTCAAGACCACTACAGGCGCACGTCCTATGCTGCGATACGATTCTGCACCGGTTTATATAAGTCTGTATAACACCGGTTCAGGACTCCGTCGTTCTTGTTCTTCGGGATTTCTCATCTATGATTCACGCCGGAAAGATAAACTCATCCACACTTGCCGCTTTGACCTTACGTAACCCGCGGACCGTTTATCTTTTACATTGCGAACAGATCGTATACGTATTTCTGCTTATCTGACCTCCTATACCTAAAAGGAGGCTCCTGTGGAAGGACATATATCCTCGAGAAGGCGGTGTCTGGCAAGCCCCTTGCGCGGAAGATCTCTGACTTGTTCATCTTCTTATCTCTCGCACCCGCATTCTTATATTTTCTTGTTTCTGTGTAATTCCACCTTGCGTATACGGCAGTGTTTTCACACGTTATCGTCTAATGCCAGCTCGCTCTATTATGTCCGTGGCGTGGTCTAGATACACTGCCACAAGTGTCACTAGTGTGTGTTTATCGCATTACGGGGCTCTATCCGTATCTAATGAAAGATGTCTCGCTCTCGCGCTGCCCGTTTCCGGTGATTGTTCTCGGAGGTCAGCACGCACACGGCGGTGGAGGCAGCGCGATAACGAACACTGCGACACAGCAATTACAATGTCTGCGCTTTCATTCATTCTTTGCTTTTCAGTGAGCACAAGAAGCCCATACCTCACATGGTGATACCCATATTTCCTGTGAAACCGCTTCGCTCTCTCTCTCTCTCATTTCCTATTGAAGACATTGTCTTCCTGTGGGCCTTTTCCACGCACTTTCTGTAACAGATTATCCTGATGTCCGATAACATGATGTCCGCAAGGTATCAGTAGGAGTTGGGGTTCATTTCTAAGTACATATTCGCACTTTATAGACAGCTCGTGTATATCTTGGGTCATGCAAAACAAGGTACCCCTTCTATCAGAATGCCTCCATAAATATTACATGTTCTTAAGAATGGTTCAGGAGAGGAAGGGGGGGGGGTTGATTGACGATGCATAAAGTTTAAGGTAATACAACCACCAAATGATCATTTCTCTCGTTATTTCTCGCTCTAACCTGTATGCTCTCTCGTCGCAAGCACCAATGTCTAAACCCGTGGGCGTAAATTACTGCGGTTCTATTTTTGCGGAGGACTCGCATGCACACAGTGAAGATAACGGCGCCGTCACTCTCTGTGTGGCCTTACATCGTCTCACTTGACCATCTATAAACGCTCCGATAAAATACTTCTGACGTCACGCTCTGTATACGATCTCGATCTATACCTATCAACGGATATACTTTATGCAAGAGCAACTGCAGTTCCTCTTGCATAAAGTATACCGTTTAGTGTTTTTCGACCTCCCGAGGTGTTGCCCGCAGTATACTAGTGTACTGCCGGTAACGCCTGAAGAGCTGGAGAACACACACCGTATATACGCCGTACTCTCGTGTACAACATACGGTGTTGTTCAGGCAGTGCGCAGAAATGCGGCCCGTTATCGTTATACAGGGTTCATCCCTGAAATTGCCAACGTGGCGGGTTTTCGCAGGTGAATTATAGATGTTATGGTCGCGTCTAAGAAAGCGAGGTATGTGTAGTATACGCTTCGCGTATATATAACTCTCAAGGGAAAAAAATAAAGAAAAAAGCGAGGCCGCGCACTGCGGAGTTCGCAGTTTCGCGCGGTAAACAAGGTCGTTTCATTACCTTAATGGGGGGCGGCTCATCATACCCAGACGTTCTTTGCCGAGACTGTGATTGCTCAAGAGCAGGAACTGGGGCGCACTGTATGTGCCCGTCTGTGCACCGTTGAGCTGATCGCACACGGTTGAAAGCAATGAAACTTTTCTCTTTCTCCTCGTTTTCGCCCCCCGATGACCTTCCTCGCCGACCGGCGCGAAATTCCCAGCCGCTACTGCTGTTCTTACATCCGTAGAGCGTCCGTATATTGTGACTCCGCGTATAGGACATGGAACACCGTTCGCAGTAGACGTTAACGTCACTGCCCACCTCTGCACTTTTGATGACACACACAAAAAAAGGAAGAAACTGTAAGGACAAGACCACAAAGAATATAGTGCCGCTATACATACTAAAGGGAGAGAGGGAAAGAGCGAGAGAGTTGGAAGGGGAGGAAAGCCAGTTCAACTTGCCGTTATCCAGTTCTGCTATACCCTACACGTGGGGATGAGGATTAAGGTGTAATCGAGATAAAAAAAGGCACGAGCGTGTAACCTTCACAGGCATGGTGCAGCGGATCTCTAATACAGCAGCGTACTTGACAGAGGCGTAGTCAGACATTTTTTTCGGGGAGGGGGGGGGTCCAACCATCTTTTTTGTATGTTCGTGCGTGTGTTTGTATGTGTGCGTGTATCGGTGCTTTCAGGCCTGATGAGCTACGATGCCCGGCTCCCGAAAATCTCTTTTTATTCTGTAAAAGGATAAATAGCGTGCATACTAACGATCCCGGCGCGTGCTATTTGCGCACGAGAAACATGCACTGCCATGCAAATTAGCGTGCGTTGATTGGCGAAACAAAGAAAATTGCACGGCGAGCCTTAATGGCGCGTGAAGCACTAACGTATACGGCGTTTGTCCTCCTCTTGACGAGAATAGCCGTATGAGACGGCACACGTTTCTAACGCGTTCTGGTTGGGCATATCGCCGGTAGCTGCCGCCACTCACGCGCCTGCTGCCGCCTCGGTATTCCGTAAACGGCAAATCGAGCACGCCTCTTTACGGTGAAATGTCTCGTATATAACGAATGATTCCTTATTACGTTCCGGTTATATTGCGTGTGCCGCTGTGCGCTTTCTGTACAACGAAAATACCTCTCTAACAAAATAGTATGCTGGAGGCCACGAGAAGTTCGTTATTAAGGCGTTTGGCTGTATATGCGAAACCATAGGCGTGAGCAGGGTTCCCCTTCAGGGGGGGGGGGGGGGGGGCAAAGGTTCATCGCGGTGCGTCCCCCTCCTTATTAAGTCATTGTATGGGGCAGACTTTGCGCCCCCCTCTTCTTAGGTGACTAGGGGTGGGGGGGGGGGGGGCACCTTCCCTCTGCGCACGCCTATGCGCAAGACACTCTGAAACTGTCTGATAGCCCATTGCCCTATAATGTAAAGCGTTTTCCAGTGACCCCGCTTACAGTATGACAAAAGTCTTTCAAAGGACTAGTCTATATAACTCTGTGTTGCATGACGGGAAGATCTCACATTACACAGATGCAGTCTGTTGTTCGACAAGCGTGGGCCGTGCGATTTTCGGGGGCGGCCGCGAAATTGAGCAAGATGTGATCAGCGTGGGGGACAAGGTAATCACCCAGAGAGCTAGCTGGCAGGGCCCCGAAAGAGTGCGTGAGCTCTGGGTCGAACGGACCCTCACCGAAGCCTTGTTCGTATTGCTGGTGTCTTCTTGTTTGCAGCGTCCCTCGCGGCTTGTTTAACTGACCGGTAGGCGATGCGGAGAGAAAGAAAGAAAAGAAAGAGAGTACGGAAGAAAGAAAGAGAAAAGGCGAGTGGTTGGACTTAATGGACGAGATCGAAGGCCAGCTTGAGAAGCCTCCGCCCGGAAACTGTTTTTCCCGATGAGGTTGTAAAACAAGGAACCGAAGAAGCAGCCTGCTCAGCGAAGTCTGTCTGAGTGCAGTGCACCGTTCGGTTCACAACAGTCGACGATGCTGTCAAAGTTACAAAATAAAAATAAAATAAAATAAAGTGATAGAGAGAAACCGTACAGCCGAACTGGTTACTAGGTCGGGTGGATGTTATAGCTACAGACTTGGAGCAGGTGCATTTGACGTCACAGACATGGTAGACGTATAGTGTGAGGGATCTTTAGTTTATCCGCATGCTTCTTGGTGTTTGTGAATTACAGGAGGCGCAAGCCTGAGTGACCGGATAGGTGGCGCCGCCTGGTGGCGTGGATCTCGACCAGGCGAATAATATAATAATAATAATTGTTCGAGTTTAACGTCCCAAAACCACGCTATGATTATGAAGGACGCCGTAGTGGAGGGCTCCGGAATTTTCGAGCACCTGGGGTTCTTTAACGTGCACATAAATATAAGTACACGGGCCTCAAGCATTTTCGCCCCCATCGAAAATGTGGCCGGGATTCGATCCCGCGACCTTCGGGTCAGCAGTCAGGTGCCATAACCACTAGACCGCCGCGGCGGTTACTAGGTGAATACAGCTATTATCGCAGTGTATGCTATTTTGCTGCAGATGTAAGTTTTCCACAGCGGCGTAATCTTGACCGTGTTGCCTCTTTTTACACCTTTCCTTTCGTCACGAACACGCGCCAAACTGAAACATATTCAAACACGCACAAACATTTCTATAATTGCGTATCAGTAAAACATTTTGCGGAGATATTCAGGATAGATGGACGCGCAGATGGCTCTCGAATCTCTGAGGCGCAGCAGTGTGTGTGAAAACAGCAGTGTATTAGATACAGGTTGCATAAAAAGGGACAGGCGCTTCATACAGGCTGACCGGCGTTGTGATAAGTGGATTTGTCGAAAGGTCGGCCAGCCTGTCTCAGGCACCTGTAGCCTGTTCATACAACCCATATAACACAATGAGTTTCCACCAGCCGACTCCCACATTTACCTTAGTATTAGATGTAGAAATGGCAGCACAATGCGAAGAGCATAAGTAAAAGCGCAATAGCCTAAAATTACAGCTCGTGGAATTATGGACGGTAAACAAATAGCCTGGCGTGCGAATGAAGCTAGGACGCTTAACAGCTGCCATACTATATAGCTCTGACTGATAGACTGACCTAACCTGTGCCGAGTCCATACACTGGGACGGCCGGTTCAGCGTCATAGTTAACGACAGAAACCGTCCGAGATTTAATCGGTGCAGCCTTCAGCGTGCAAGCGGTGAGATGAGCTTTTCATGGGTACAGAGTGGACGTGTGTGCTATTCCGATCGGGAAGCAAGCGCGTCGCTGCACGCAACTTCGGCGAGCCACGTAAAAGACGCGGTAGCGGCGTCAGAAGCCCGAGTAAATGGCTTTCTCCGCGCTCCATTGTTTCCCATTAAAACGGCCTCAATCGATCGCAATTCCATTAGGCTGGCTTTGTATTGGAAGAGCTGAAAAGAGACGGTGCGCGAGCGAAGGAACGTATCGCACTCAGGCAGGCATAGCTGGGTGCACGTTTCTTTTCTTTTTCCCCGCTGTCGCGGTCTGTGCATTGCCCGTCCTTTTCTTGTGCACCTAACTTACGGTATTTGTTATCTCATCGGATTTTTGTCGTTTCTCAGCTTCGTGCGCGGTGAGCACAGGTCGGAGAGATATCGAACTCGGTGGGGGAGAAGGCTTTTGTGTCATATGTACCCTCTCTCTCTCTTTTTCGATGGTTTTGTCATGCCAGAGAGGTCGCCGGTGTGCGGAACACTCCAGCTAGACTTTCGATTGCGGTCTCACGGCTTCGGTTAATTTGCGATCTTCGCTCGTGGAGTCTCATTCTCATTTCCCGATTTCGAGGGAATTGCAAATTGAAAGGAAGCGGGGAATCACTTAATCACTTTGGTCGAAAAAGTTTGTGCGTGTGCATGTGTGTGGGTGGTTGTGTGGGTGCGCGCGCTATGTCAGACCAATCTTCTTATCCGCGCGTGGTCGTCGTCTTCTTGAAGTGAGGGTCCCAATTTCGCCATTCCATTTGCTGAGGGACGGTCGGCGGGGAAAATTAAAAGGTTCCAGCGAAATTTGAGCAACCGCAATGTGAGTGACCGTACGTTCCACTTAATTGCAAATCGCATATCCCGAATTGCAGCAGCTGCCAACGTATTTGGGCCGTCTCAAAGCAAGAGCACGAGGCTTGGCATGGCTTCCGACTTCGATTGACGCCTATTTTTCACGAACCGTGCAACTCCGTAATCGACTTCATCCGAGGTCGACGTGTTTGCTCAGCAAACACCACAAATCGCTCGGCTTTCGGCGTGTGTAGGTTTCTTTCTTTCTTTCTTTCTTTCTTTCTTTCTTTCTTTCTTTCTTTCTTTCTTTCTTTCTTTCTTTCTTTCTTTCTTTCTTTCTTTCTTTCTTTCTTTCTTTCTTCGTATGCCAAATGGTGCTGAAGACCACATTGACCTTTATTGTGTCTGCACGCGTGTAGCGGTTACCTTTAAAACTGGCTTTACCGCAGCAAGAGTCTTTGTCGGGTGAAGACCGCTTTTTTGTTTCACGGCCGATTGCCTCAACTGCAGACCTCATGCCACTCGCCTGGGTACGTGACTAGGAACGTGTACCGGGATAACGGCAATCTCCCTTATCAGTAAAACTTAAGCGTTGGGCTGCAGTTGCTGCAGCATTACACAACTTTCGTTACGATGCAGAAGGAGAATCAATACAATCGACTGGAAAGAAAACGATGTCTTTCACCTTCGAGTCGTCTTAGGCAAATGCCCAGGGAACCGTGTGAGTTGAGCGGTACACAAGACGAGGATTCAATAGCATGCCGTTACTGCACAGCGAAAGATGTCACTCCCCAGTGTTCCTTTTGTCGGTTGTCACGCTGTGCATCTGAGCTCTTCTACACCACGGACGTGAAGGCCTCTTTCTCTCTCTCGGTCCTCTCGGCTTCGATTCTCGCGCTTTAAGCGAGCCCGAGATTTCGTGGATCCACAGCGTATATCGAGCCCACTGGGCGAACCGAACCGATTCGGAATTCTCCGCATACCAGCGCGCAAAGTGCGGACGCAAAGGAAAACGAAAAATGGGCGGATAGCAAGGTTTTCGCGCATTGCACATTATCTCCTTCTTTCTTTTGTTCCGTATCCCGCCGCGCTTCGTACTTCCTACATACGAATCCTCGCCTTCCTCTGCAGTGCAGTGTATGTGTGTACGAGGTTCTCCACTGAAACCGAAACTACTACTACCGCTTTCCGTTTCGCACGAATATACTATGTATCCCATCACGGCCTCCATCTTGAGCGTTCTTGGTCAACGTTTCCTCTTTCTCTTTCTGTATACGTATACGATTCGCGCGTCAAGAAATGACACGTAGCAACAGCGCGTTTCCCGCGCGCGTTAACACTACACACGATGAGTGTATAGTACAAGCCTCTCTGGGAATGACCGTTCGCACACACACACACGCACGCACACTTTGAACCCTCAGAAACAAGGAGTGCTTGGCCGTGGCCACTGCACGGGCCTTCTTCCTCATTGTCTTTTTTTTTTTTTTGTTCACCGAAACGCCTGTGACCCGCTGAGCCGCTACCGCTCTGCACTATACGTAGCATTGCTGCAGTCGTGCCGTACCCGAGAAACGGCTTGGCGCATTGAGCGCGCCCGAAAATAGGTATGGGGCCTGTACCCGCGCCGCTTCTACTTTCTCGGACTTTCGCTTATGCATGCCGAACGGAGATAGGGAGAGGGTGGGCAGTGTATGAGGAGGATATGTACAGACTACGCACGCACGCACGTACACGTTCGTCCGTTCGTTGCTGGGTTCGTGTAGCCTGACACAGATACAAGAGAAAGCGCGACTGCATATCCTCGACCAAAAAACATGACCGGAGACTCCCTTTCCTTTGTATCTCATCTAGTTTCCATAGGCTGACGCCTTCGTTCGTTTTCCTACCTGCCTGCCCGACTGTTTGGCTCCTTTTGCCTGCGGAGACTGTCCGGCCCTTCTTTGATACCCATTTGAACGACGCGAGAGATGTTTCGTGTATACATGCGGGACGTTGTTTCAGATTGTAGGAGCGTTTGATTCCTGGTTCGTCGCATGCCTCTCCTTTCAACAGGTGGTGGTTGCTGCGACGGGTCCCTGAATTTCTCTCGCACCGTGTTAGGCCATATACCGCGTTCGAATAGCACGCGCGCCCACGTCTGTCGCTCGGTTCCCTTTCTGGACAGGAGTGTTTTCTTGTTGTTTTTGCGGTTGCTGTTCTCGTTGTGAACGGTGTCTTGATGGTGCAGAATGGCATTGGAGGCTCTAGGGCCTTGAAATTCGCTTCGAACGGCCGAGCGTTAAGCGTCTCCGGCATTGCCGTCTGTATATCCGCGTTGTTGTGGCCGCTGATGTTATTTATACGATAGCGCGTTTACTGTGAGCCCCGCCGCGCGCGCGTTCTTTGTCGAAGTTAGCGGACGCTTAGCTCTTGTAAAAGAAGACATGAAAGGGTCGTAAAAGGGAATAGGAAATACTGGTCGAGCTGTTCGCACTTCGATCTAGGGCTGCACTTCGACGTATTTTTCGCTACCACGAACGGCATCGACTCTGCGCTCGAGGGTGCGGGTTCGATTCCTAGTCGCGGAGGCCGCATTTTGGTGGGTGCGAAATGCGAAGAACACCCGTGTGCTTAGATTTAAGTTTACGTTAAAGAACTCCAGGTGGTAGAAATAAACCCGGAGTCCCCCCACTGCGGTGTGCCTCATAATCGTATCGTGGTTTTGGCACGTAAATTCCCAGCAGTTATTATTACTAAAGTGCACTGCTGAGGCAGCAACGTCGGTCTTTGTGCTCCCTGCTACAGTCCGGAAAGGAGGTGCTAACCTCTCCGATGCGTCTTTATGCGGCGAAGTAGAGTTCGTGAAAGCTGGCTTCGCCACATTAACACCTCTTGTGCGGTGAAGCTCGCTTCCGCCATTCTCGGGTGACCGAGGTGGCGCGTGACTTCGGTGAGCATTTGTGCAATTAAATGAATGGGTTAATACTACAAAGGCGCACCAATCGGACGTCCAAGCTGGACCTTTCGTGGTTTTCGTTCTGGCCAACTGTCGGCGGCGGTATGATATCGACCTTTATGAAAGGGAAGGACCTTGCTTGAACCATGAAACTTTTACTGGTGCCGAAAATAGTGGGGCTTCATTGTCAGCTCCTACTTTTTAAAGGAAAGACAGAAAGAAAGGAAACGTAGGCTCGTTACTGTAAAAATGATTTCCGGCGTCATGTGCATTCCATTGTGTATCAAATACTGCGATGTAAAACGTAACGGTAATTGTACCGTAAAACTGTACCGTAATTGTACCGTATATATACACACACACACACACACACACACACACACACACACACACACACACACACACACACACACACACACACACACACATATATATATATATATATATATATATATATATATATATATATATATATATATATATATATATATATATATATATATATATATATATATACACACACACACACTTCGTGCTTACAGTTCATGGGTACATTGGTAAACTTGTTACCGTACCGTCCTACGTTCGACTTTTAACGCATATTTGAATATTTTTAATTATACTCCCATCCAATACTAATCGAGTAACATATGCAGGTTGCTTCGTATTTGATAAATTAAATAAGTATGCAAGCTAGTGACGCAAGACTACATATCGGTAAGTTGACTATCGATACCATCGATAGCGTGAAGAAACTATCAATAGTACTACTGTCGATAAAGTATTGATAGTATTATCGATAGTACCATTGATGATATCATCGGTAGTATTATTACCAATAATACTATCGGTATTGCTGTAAATAATTATGCTGTTGTCGGCCAGCGATATTGCGAAAACATTTGCGATAGCGTATACTGTCAGCAATACTCAAGTCGCTTAATTTATGAGTGATTTTCTGGCGAAAGAAATAAGTTATTTGCGCTGGGAAAATGCCAAAATATATCCATCAGTAAATTCATATTTAAAAGTAACCAGTTACACGTTACAATAAACAAACTTTAGATCTTGATACTTTTATTTTGAAATCACAAAATTCAACTTAAATTTGAATCCGCGCATTTCAGCCACATGTAACGGCTTTCTTTCCGTTCAGCTGAATTGTGATGTGTCAGCCAGGAATTCTGGTGAAGGAGCCCAAAGATGTAAACTTTCTTGCCCTTCAGCCTGCTTCTCCTGCTCCTCACTCACGGGGAGCCAAGTTTATGCTGCAATGAGTTCGCGCGGTTGATTTTATACGATCCATAGTACTATCGAATTGATTATCGATAGCGCTATCGATAGTTTTTGTACCATCGATAGTTCGATAGTGACTCAGCTATAGGTAGTATCGATAGTACCATCGATAGTAGCGCATTACTAATTCGAACGCACCCAAAAATTAAGGAGATAAGTAAAACGTCGTTAGTTATGGGAAAGAAGCGTAATTGAGGTCTTCCCACAAGTAAGTGTGACTGTGTGTCTTAGGGACGATTAGGGACCGAACGCGACCAGATTGTGTCTGGTCGAGAGATTAGTCGAGGGTTTGGTGGTGCCAAGCTTTTCATAGTTCAGATAACCGCCGATCTTTTGTGATAATAGATGTCGGACTAAAATACAAGAAGAAAAGAAAGCGGGAACGCGTTAGAGGACGAAGGCGCAGCATTATATGAAGCGATTAGATTAGGATCTTTTCCGCGCAGGATGGTGGTTGCCGGGTTTCTGCAGCACAGAATAAATTGAATTTTATTTCACTTTTTTTTTCTAATACCAAGTTTTCAAACACTGAGTACAAGGAACGATTTCTTCAGGTTCTAGAAAGTCAGATATTCAATCAACGCTTTAGAACTGAACAATTCAGCAAATGTTAAATAGTGATATATCATATAGTAACACTATAGTTACCGCTTTTTTTTTCTCTCTCTCTCTTTCTCTCCCCCCCCCCCTTTTTTTTTCACGTCTTATTGAAGACGTGATTGGCGATCTACAATTCAGCAAATGGTAAAGACACTAATTAGTAACGGCGGCTAAGGATGTCCGTATATGCGCCTTCTGTTGAAATCAACTTTTTTTTTCTTCGAACACAACGGATATTGGAAGCTTTCATTGACAGCCTCCATGCGTTACTCGCGGCACAGCCACGTCGCGGCGTTAATCAACCGACGGCTTATGCTAGACCCCGAGCCGTTTTATTTTCCAGTCGCAATCGGGAGTATCCGTTAAAGCAGTGCGAATTTCGCGCGGCTTCATCGCCGAGGCCATCAGCTGGCGACCGCCGCCGCGCCGTTGTTGCCCTGGTAGCGACGTCACGCGTGACGAAAGCGAGACTGGGTCAGGTGACGAGGGAAGCCCCCTTCTTTGCTACGGTTGAGAGTGAGGAGGCGTTGAGAGGAGGATTGAGAGTTTAACCGTACGGGGGGAGAGAGGTTGTCTCGGGGCATTTCTCCTTCTCTCCGCTCTTGTCTCTCTCTTTCTCTCTTCAGCGCTCCGCTTCCAACCCGCGCAGTCCAGTTAGTCTCAGCTGTGAGGAGTTGTGCCGCGGACGGCGTGCGCGAAACTGTGCGCTCTGTGACTGCGCTCTTGTTGACGTCGCACGCGAACGTTCTACGTTGCTGGGCTCAAAAACGTTGCCGTGTGTGTGCGTGTTAGCCTTGCCTGTCGGCCAAAGAGCGTCGTTGTCGCCCCTTTTCGCTGTTAAACGCTTTGCCCGTGCGAGGAAGAATCGTGCTTGTTTGTTTGTTTATTATTGGTGGTGCTTTGGTGGCAGCTGTCATCTGTGACATCGACGCTTCCTTCTTCGTGGATCTGTTTCCAGTGCTTGCATCCTGAAAACTAGCGAGAGAGGGCACCGCTCCCGCTGTGACGGCGACTACTACAACTACTGCTGTTGGGGATCGCGTTCACCGACCGACCTGCCTGTGTGTGTGTGAAGCCTACGACTGTGCGAGGTCGCTTTGGTCAGTCGGTGTGTTCTACGCCGTTGTGGAAGAAGTGACCGAATCGGAGGGCAAGCACAAGCGCGAGGATATCGGCATAGTGAGGAGGAGACTGTCGCACTGACGGACTTCCGCCGTACACCTTCAGCGGTTCACGACCTGGTGAGTTGGTATACTGCTCCTTCTTACTACTTATTCCTAGCTTTTTCCGTGCGCGCGGACATATTGAGAACGAGGAGCCATGCACCAAGTAGAACACCAGTTATATGAGATATTGATGTTAAAGAGCATTGACGCTATGGTCGAAAAAGTAAACCTCGATTTGTGCGTGTTGGTTCGTCTTGAAACTGTTCTTAAGACAGTGGGAACAACGAGGACGCAGATATCGCGGACGACAGGACGAGCTCAGTCTTCTAATAGAAGTTCTTTGTACAAGGTTCAGGCGACTCACTCTAAACCACGTTTTTCGGGGGCGATCGGACAGTCAGGAAGCTAACGTGACTTCGGGCTCCACAGTCGCTGACGTCAGGCGTCATTTGAGACTTCCACCGACGAATAATACCCAGCGACGCTGGGCCAGCGTCGTCTTTAGCGAAGCCTGAGCGAGCGCAATACAAAGAAGAAATGACGTGTGCGCGCTCCGTCTTATAATCTCTCTCGCTGTGAACACTCCTTCCTAGACGTAAGCGATCGACTGCTGGGAGGCACGTCATTAACCGCTTCGCGCCGTTTCGACACGATCAAGTCGTTGCTTGATGATTGCTGCAACGAATTTAGGTTAACGTAGAATAGGTGTCAAGTGCACGGAAAGGTTCTGTAGACATAGTGCGAGTACAATGTGACTAGATGGTTTACCGTAACTTCAGGTTCAACTGCTCAACTGCTCAAGTCTTAAGTTTTGCGGACCAGAATTTCTTACTTGTATCGTTAAATTACAAAGTGTCGCGGAGGACCGAATAAGCGAACTGATTTTTGAACCAGAACGCTAGCCAGCGGGACTGACGGCGTTCTAGCTCTCGATAGTGAAATTTGCTTAGGTGCTATACAGACGATTTCGCATAAGATACATGGACGCCGCCACCTTGGGCTGAAACTCGCATAAGGTACATGGACGCCGCCACCTTGGGCTGAAACGTCGAATGCACCAACCCAACTGTTTTCATGCGCATGCGCCTGCGCCTGCCGTATAGCACTGTTCGTTTAGTTGTTAAATGCGTACAAAACGGCAAGGCTATACAGCCCAATATGGCGGCACCCAAACCCATACGTAAGTCTATATAGCACAAACTGAAGCGATGTTTAAGAGATGTTGGTACGGACACCTGTTCACAGGAAGTCCAATTTAGTGAACGCCACAGACATGTGAAAATTTCGCAAAGTCATCTCGTATAAATTAAACAGTAACCGTCTTGCAGTCGAGCTATCAAAGGAACGACGCAGGTAAGAACGTGGTCGAGTCACATAACTCAAAAGATCGCACAAAGTCCATTGGTACGAATATGTTGACACACAATCACCAAGTCCGGTCACGTACCGACACTTCGGAAGTTTCGAAGCTCTCGTGATTTTGGCGCGCCAAGCCCCAATTATTATCGTTATTATTGTCGTTAAACAACTTCACGTGGTTAAAATTAATGTGGTGCTCTACTGTACGCTATAGCTCGTAATAAGGTCGCGGTTTAGTGCACGTAAAAGCGCGTAATCGTTTCTTGTTTAAGCGGAAAGCTGGGCTTGTTGTTGGAGTGGGGTTCAGTGGAGCTAGCGGTGCTTTCCATACACAAAGGAGCAGCAGGGTCGCTTACGTCTCTCTCCAGTGTGACCCCGAGTGCCCGGCGGTGAAGTACGTTGGACGAACCGGTTCGCCCTCCTCTCCACCACGCCCGCGATCAGCTGAGCTGACCGCAGCGAAACTCTAGAGAGGTGGTGGTGTTCAGCGAAAACGGACCGAAGTGGCCAGTGTGGCCTGTCGTTGTCATTCCGTCGCGCCAGCAGTTGCGACACGGGCGCTTTCGGGGCCCTTGGGCAGAAAACGAGGGCACCACCGTAGTCACTCGTGTATAAGGCTCCCGTCCGAGCCGTCTTGAGCAGCAACCCGCTAGCAGTGAGCAGTTACCTTGAGCGTTACCTTAGGTAACGTTATCCATGTTTCATTCACCTGTACCAATGATTTGTGCTGTTTGTTATTGTTCTCTAAAAAAAAAGTTATGTATGCCCTTGTATTCTGTACTTCATTCCTTTAGAGCCATGTACGGCAGACAATGTTCTTACGTTTTAGCCTTGTCATCCAAGACCCTGGCTGCCTGAAACAATCTCAGGCAGGGCGGCGTATTGAGTCCAGCTCTCTTCAACCTCATACTCATTGGTCTTGTGGAACGACTACCGAGTGTGGTCGAGCTATCAATGTATGCTGACGACATCTGCGTCTGGGCATCTGGCGTGACCCGGCCTCAGGTACGCGCAAGGCTTCAGAAAGCTGCGACGTTGATATCGATGTACCTCAATGAACAAGGTCTCAAGATCTCGCCAGCGAAATGTGCATTGATTGCTTTTAGCCGCAAGCCAATGAAACCATACGCTATATCTATCGACGGCCAAGTCATACCTTATGTCAGGACGCACAGATTTTTAGGTGTGATCATTGATAGGGACCTCTGCTGGGGTACTCACGTGGCCTACCTAAAGAGGCGCCTGACGGACATTGCCCATCTGTTCAAGTATCTTGGAGGGAAAACCTGGGGGACCTCAGTACATGCAATGATGCAACTGTACAAGACGCTTTTTCTCGGCTATTTGCGATACAGCCTGCCTGTGCTGACCAATACCTGCAGAACCAATATTCGCACACTCGAAAGCGTTCAGGCTATGGCTCTTAGAGTTTGTCTGGGGCTACCGCGATGTTCGTCAACAGCTGAGACCATTGCGATTGCAAACGACTAGCCGGCCAAGACGCATATTATAATGGAAGCGCTCAGAGCACACGTGAGGCATCTTGCTCGCGCCCCTACCCATCATTTAGCCTCTCTGCCTAAAGACCGACCTCGTGCCTCATTTTGTCAGACAGTCCTGTCCTACCGTACACGCCTACCAACAGGATATACAGCTCCAGCAAGAGTTCCAACTCCCCCATGGTGTATGACTCATCCACAAGTTCGCCTCACGGTTCCAGGTATAAGGTCAAAAGCACAGCTTTCGTCACCAGCACTCAAGCAGCTTTCTCTTCTTTTGTTGTACGAGACGTACAGCGAGCATAGCCATCATAGCCATCATACTGACGCCTCAACTACCGTGGATGGGTCTGCAGGGTCGGTGATTTTTCCTGCAAGAACAACCACCGTGAAGATTAGGCTATCCCACCAGACTACATCGACACCTGCGGAACTTGCTGCTCTGCGTAGCGCACTTAGAGTAATTTATGACCAACCACCCAAGAAATGGAGCGTGTTCACGGACTCCAAGGCAGCTTTACAGTGCCGGATATACGCCTTACGCCGTGGACCTCACGAGCAACTCGTGTTGGAAATTAGAGAGCTGCTCCATCACCTCTTCGTTCAAGGGCATGACATCACCTTTCAGTGGCTTCCAAGTCACTGCGGCATATTGGGCAACGAACATGCCGACGCTGTTGCTCGAACTGCACACGAAGACGGCGTACAAGAATCCATCCCGTTATCAAGAACGGATGCTGCGATGAAAATTCGAGAGATTGCCAATGAAGACATAAAATCCTTGTGGAACACACCAAGTTTACAGCACACACGACTGCATAGACTGGACCCGTGTCGTCGACTTCGGCCTCCGTCCGGACTCTCTCGACTCGAGGCAACGGTGCTTTGTCGACTGTGGTTTGGTGTTGCTTTCACCAAATCTTTTGCCTTCCGAATCGGCATGGCAGAGAGTGCTACTTGCAGCCAGTGTGACAGCGAAGAAACGATAGACCACGTTCTTTGTCGCTGCCCTCGCTACAGCTCGCACATACTGTCGCTAGCTGCTGTGTTGGCCCGCCTTGACGACAGACCCCTGTCGGAACAGTCAGTGCTGGAATGCCGACCTTAACTGTCTGCACAGCGAAAATCGTTTAAGGCCTTACTGCACTTTTTGCGTGCCAGTGGCCTATTAAATAGGCTTTAGTACTGCCGATCTACAGCTTCCTTTTGTTTATATCTTTTTTTTATCGCGCGCCTGCTCTTCTCTCCGCTGTCCTTTCCATCTTTCTCTCCCTTTCCCCCTCCCCTTAGTGTAGGGTAGCACACCGGATGCTACAATTCTGGTTAACCTCCCTGCCTTTCTCTCGTTTTATTATCTCTCTCTCTCTCTCAGAAAATAAAAATACGTATCGCACTTCCTCAGCTACTTCCCCGCAATTTCAACCGACCGACATACGGGAAGTCTAGCCCCACAGGACCGGATGCGGTTTAAATACGTATAGTCGTGAGTGACGTCACACACGCATGTGACGTCAGCGTATAGCGAATGCTGAATAAGCTTAAATAGCATTATTAAATATGTACCGACTAGTGTACTTGAACTGTGGGCCCAATGCTTCAAACAATATATACATTGACAAGTTTGTCATATATATATATATATAGAGAGAACAGCTTTAAATAGCTTAACCCCGTAGTGTTGTCGAGTCGCCGGTCGATCGTTTGTCAGTGCAGATTCATCGAAAAAAGAAGTAGTCAGCGTCAGTGATATACGCGTTGACTGTTAAAAACATATTGATATGATTTCTACCGTAACTTTTTCTTGGTCGGATAACTTGCAACTTGCAACGCCTTCATTTTTTACCCAGTAATGGCAATCTCTTTACGGCTATATACGCAAACAGACAGTTGTATACAGTCTAACAAAAAAATATTGTATTTTAGCGATGAACTATATGCTATTAAATCTAATGTCGGTGCTGTGGGAGGCTTGCACGAAGCAGACTTTTTTGTTAGCTGCTCGAGAAGCAAATTGTGTTTTCCATGGACATCAAAGTAATGTCAATGACGACCTAAGACTGTATACAATGACGCACTGCCAATCTACGTCCGCTCATTTCCGTGACGTTACGCGCTTTAGTATTCTTCAGTTCCCAGGTGGTTAATTTTCCGTACAGATTTACCTTACCGTGTGGCGGGTTTCAAGATGAAACAGAAACGGTCCTAGGAGATTAGATCCCCCAACGATGATACTTTAGCTGAAGATAACAAACTCTTAGTTTCCAATAAGCCTAGCGTTTGCACTGGTAGAGCAATAACATTTATACTTGGAGCGGACTCCAGCTGCCAGGTCTCTCTTACAGACGTGAAGGACAGGTTCGCCGAGGTTCTGCGAGTGGCGCTTCCACCGAATTCTTTGTTTTTCACCGAGATGACGTGGAAATCTGAAGCGACGACGACGTCCTAGAAAGAATTTATTCCCAGAAAGTCTTCGAGGTGACTCTGCGTTGTGATAAATGGGGGGTGAGGACTTTGCTCACAAGCAGCGGCATCTCGTGCGTCATTTTCAGACGTGATCGCTGTGGCTGATAATGCCCTCACCCCTTTTGTAGATATTCTTTTTGTCGTTTCGAACAAAGTAAGTGCGCTTATGAAGCATGGGGGATGTCTGAGCAGCATCCCGTCACGAAGGGAATATTTATTGTGCTGCAAGCGTTTCGATGGCTTATCGCCGGAAATTCGCGAAGATCAGAGATGGGTGGTTTCAGCTATAGCGTGGGTTCGAAAGCCTATAGCTGTGTCCCGATTTTATCTGATGTGATCGCCTTATCTGTGTCCAGTTGGCAGCGTTCAATTGACGGAGCCAAGTACGGTGCTCCGATATATAGCGGTCGAGACGATACACAGGCGTGGAAATTGGACAGACTTTAGTATCTCGCGGCATCGAGCTCGGACTTGTCTTCACCCAGCTTGTTCAGTTAGATGACATATACGACAGACTGCATTGTTCTGTTTGCAAGGCATGTGTGTAACTGAAAAACGGGAGAACAAGAATGGAATGAGCGATCGACCAAGAAGGCCAGAGGAAGAGAAGTTGGAGATATGAAGAAGGAAACGAAACTGATTGATTGATTGATTGATTGATTGAATGATTGATTGATTGATGATTGATTGATTTGGTTTCACATCCCAAAGCAATTCTGAGGCTATGAAAAACATCATAATGGAAGGCTTACGATTAATTTTGACGAGCTGTGTTGTTATATTTCACCGTCATCTAAATCTAACTACACGAGCGCTTTTGTTTGTCTTTGTTTTTGCATTTAGCGCCTTTCGCAGTGGCAGTGCATGCAGTGGTTGGGAGTCGAACGGTGGCATCGCGCTTATTATTATCAGGCCACCGGCCGCCGCAGCTGGTGAAAGAACTCACAAGGTCAGAGATCGCAAGTATTCAAGTAAAGCGTTGACTAATGCTAGGTGAAGTGCCAGTGTAGGAACAGAATAGAATCATTGCAGCTCAAGAAACTAGATGAGCATTCGACAGAATACAACCTTCGCGGTAGCAAGCTTCAACAAGCACGAAAAAAAAAAAAAGATAGAGACGTTTGGTTCGTGCTTAGACCTCAGCTTATAACTGACAGAAGCATGCGAACGAAATTATAGTCGACAGCACGCAAATTATTCTAATATATCCTTACGAAATAAATATATATTTTCGATGCAGAAATATTTTAGACATTGGCGACGCTGTTTTCGGCAAAATGCTATTCATGATCATACATATAACGTTCAAATATTGCATTACGTGTAACTAAATGGATAACGCGTTGCGCTCGTAAGAACGAGGTCGCATGCTCGATTCCCTGCCACTCCCGCCGCATTTCGACGAGAGCGAAATTTGGCAACTCCTTTGCACTTGGAATTAAGTTCGTGTTACGAAAGCTCAGGTGCGTGTTTTTTTTGTTTTTTTTTTGTTTTAACGTGTAGCGTAATCTAAAGCTGTGTAGGTAATAGGGGTTTTTAGCTTTTCCGCAAACTTCCTTGCGTCAGAGTTGCACCGGGTTACCGTAGCCGTAAGCTAGAAAGGTCGGATTGGTGGTGCCACCTGGCGTGGTTGAGTTGAACCAAGCAAGCACAGAATTGTTATTGCAGAAGCGTAGTTCATTGTACTTGCTACTGGGGTAAATTCTCGGCAGCGGCGTAATTCCTAATGAGTTGCCTTTCTAACCGTTTTTTTTTTTTCCTCAAGGAGAATCGGCGAAGACAAAGCGCCACAAGATGTCGATACCATCGTCCGGCAACTCGATATTCCTAAACCCCTTCGCGTATGCCAGAATACCATACACGCTAAAAAAAAAACATATACTAACTGTCATCTCGTGAGATATTGCCTTGTGCGCTGCCCCATCAGTCACGACACCTGTTTACTTTCTTTGTAGCTTGTAGGCAATGCGCTACAGGTAGGCAAAGAGTGCAGCTTTCTTCTACGCCTTCTCAATCACCAGCTGCGCGCACAATACTATATGGGCCCGCCGCGAAAGGTTAAATGTATAACGAACCCTATACCACGTGTGGTCTGACGACCTCCCGTACAGTTGTGTGTATGCGTTTCTTTTGCGAATCGGCCGTGTTGACGTGTCGTGTTCACTATCGGCTTGCTTTTGCACGTTGAAAGGAATCGGACTCTGATCAGTAACCGTATAAATGTGTAAGTGTGTCTTTTTTTCTTTTTTTTTTTTTGTTATACTCGACGTGTGGACTTAGTGGCTGAGGTATCGCCTTGCTAAGCGGGAGGATACGGGATCGATTACCCTGGCCACGGCGGCCTGCATTTCGATGGGGGTGTGTGAAATGCAATAAAACGACCGTACACTTTGAGCTAGGTGAGGCTGAAGAACCGCGTATGTGGTTGAAAAAAATCCGGCTGGTCTATTGCAATAGGACTAGGTTATCCTGCTAGGAAGCCTAGCCGCTTACTAGAAGCGTAGTTATGGAATATAGCAGTAACGTTAATTGTACGGCACTGCTGTGTGTTTCAAGGCCTAATGGTAATCGCTAATGATAGCGCATATCATTATTTAGCGCCATATTAAATTACTGAGCCTGAATGATTTGCTGCAGAATCACCATATCGTTCCCGTCTGTTTAATTGCATCGTAATGGGTTTCGACATGTGCATGTATAAATATATATTGCTGCCGATATTGAGTGGTGTGCACGTTGCGGCGCCACTGCCCAGCCACTAACATCGACGTTCTACGATGTGAACCCGTATGGCGAATAAATTATACCGCGACTACGCTAGTTAGGCCGTAATGGGTAGCGTTCCTAATGCTCCGATGTATACTTCATGACAGATGCAGGTGGCGTTGAATACTTCCCGTAATCGTGTATCCGGGCTTCTTAAAGGGGTACTGACACGAATATTTGCAGTTGTCGTTTTTTTGCATCAAATGAAAGGTCAAGCCCTCAAGAGCCTAGAAAAGGTAGTGCTGAGCGCGAGTGCGCCCTGAAAAAGTAATTACAGTATGTTTTTAAAAGCTAGTTTCTGTTCCTACAGTACCCTGACGTCACAACGCGGTATGAGCTTCTCGTGACGTTCTCACACAATATATAGTGACGTCTCTACGGCCGCTGCGCACTGTGGCTCCGTTGGTGACGCAGAAGCAGCCATTTTGAAAGTTTTGATGACGCACAAGCGGCCATCTTGGAAGTTTTGCTACCTAACGTCATCACAACCAGCCAGACTGCTGCGTGAAGTCACCAGAATTTGTACTGTAGCCTGACGTCAAGCGAGTGTCGATGTCAGTGGGTGCGCCATGGAAAATTGACTTTAATATCAAATTAAGATATCAAGATTAGCAGCACTTGCTGAGCTTCACTTGCTCAGAGCCGTCTCTGCATACAGGAGATTTTTATGGCAGAGTAAACTCGCCTTCGAAAAAAGGTGTCAGTACCCCTTTAAGTTGTATCCGACGGTAGATACCGCCACTCACCAGATATAACGCAACATCAGTTAATCATTGACCGTAATCGTGACACAGCAAGAAAGGAAGGACGCCGACGATTGCACGAACGTGTCACGGACGGGCGCCCGCGCTATATAGACCACGAGTGTATATAGGAAACCTTCGCCGACTTTTTCGTCGGGCAGCACACGTGCTAGGATTCTCCCGTGATCCCGCGGTGGTACTACGTGCTCTGTTGTAGGTCGTTCCTTCCTGTCTACCCACCTACTTTTTCTGTTTTTGTTTTTTACCTCGTTTTCCTGCGGCGACGCTTACACCCGGCTGAACGGCAAGCGTCGCTTTTTCGTCTAGCGCTGCCGCCTCCTGCTAGCTCTGCTGTGTCACTCCGCGTTTCTTGTCGAAGCCTCTACCATTCGTTTTAAAAAGTGTAGTAGCCGTGGGTATAGACCGTATTACCGAGCGCCTCGATTCATTTTAGGCAAAGTATAATGGCGTGATTTCTTTTAAAGTTTTGTTTGCAGGCAATCACTTCTGTTCAGGTGTTAGCTGCTCGAGCTAGACAGTTATGGTGTGGGCACCAATATTAATTTGCCTTTTTCCTTCCATCCTTTTATGTATATTTACTTAAATAAAAAATAACCACTCATCACGACTACTACTACTACTACTACTACTACTACTACTACTACTACTACTACTACTACTACTACTACTACTACTACTACTACTACTACTACTACTACTACGACTGCTACTCTTTGACCTTTTCCACCTGCACAGGGTAGGATGTCCCATCTGCGACGGGAAATATATGGGCCCATCACGGAGGCGGTGCAGTCTACAGCACGTCGTCTCACCAAGTCACGTGACTTCAAGTCCCTCGCGTACTAGCAGAGCTCATTAGCACTGCTTAAATATGTCGATTATCCGCTATCGTAACAGCAATATTGTCTTCGTATACGTCACGAAATTGCCCGCACTTTTTTTTTTCTTATTGAGTGCAGTAGAAGAAAAGCAGGAGCCACGTGTAGATAGTATACACAGCGTCACGCGCGGCTGAACGGAACTCTGTCTCCGCCGAGCCGTGTGGCGCCGCGTTTCTTTCGAAAACGGGAACAAGGCGAGACCGACAGTGAACCGGGCAGAGCAGTATGCTTTTTGTTCTTTCTTTCTTTATTATTATTATTTCGGTCTCTTTCGTCTAATCTTTCCTGGAACATTTTTTTTTTTTTTCCCTTGCGCTTTTAGGCTGCGTGCTCTTGCAGCAGGAAGTGTTTTTCGCGCGTCGACGTGGGGAAGTCGGCTGCCCTCCACCTCCCTGTTCGACCTCCTATATGCCGCCGCTGCTACGCGGGCGGGCGCCGATTTTTCTCCGGTCTGTCGCAAGGTCTGCACACCACGTCGAATCCGCTCTTGCAACGAAACCCAGCGACAGCGTGACACGTTGCTCCACCTCTGGTAGCTGAATACCGAGCGCGATAAAATGTCCGCTTTTGTGGGGGGTGGTAAATAGAAAGCACATTAAATGAAGCGAAGGCGAAGTGTAGTCCCTTGGATACAACGTCGAGAATGTTGCCGATGCATTGTAGGAGTTCGTTAATGGTTCACAGAGATTTAGGGTCAATGATCAATCTTTACATTAAATCTTTCTGTTTTCCAAACTGCTTTATCATTTCTTTATCTCTTCTTTTTTGTGTTCAAGTTCGCCCCTTCATTGTTTATATCCGTATTTTCCTATTTGTCTGCTTTTCATATTTTAATATTTTGTTTACGTTATCTTTCTTTCATCTTTTTAATAAAGAAAATATCAATTTTGACATAAGCATAACAGATTGGACGACCGACCTTTATCGGTGGAAATAATGCTATATACGCTGTCGTTCAGACTTAATGTCCCAGAAGGCTGTACCAGTGCTATAGGCTTCCTGCGGTATACTGGCCTGGCTGAACGGCTCTAATTAGAGAACGCCCTCGTGTGTGGGTGTGATTGCGTGGATGAATGGATAGGTGGATGGACGGACGGACGGACGGACGGACGGACGGGCAAGCGGGCAAGCGGGCGAGCGGGCGAGCGGGTGAGCGGGCGAGCGGGCGAGCGGGCGAGCGGGCGGGCGGGCGGATAGATGGATAGATGGATGGATGGACGGACGGACGGACGGACGGATGGATGGATGGATGGATGGATGGATGGATGGATGGATGGATGGATGGATGGATGGATGGATGGCAATTTCTAATGACCTTCCCGGATGATTTCCTTTAATGACATTCTCGGAGATGTTAACTTGGTTTATCGCCTGGCTTGCTGAGATCCATAGAATCCCACGGGTGTTTCGCCAGTGAGATGACATTATTTCGTTGTCGCGAGAATTTCGCTGCTGCGCGATTTGTTATTGCGGGTTTCGAGTGTACCTGTATACGGACTCGACTGGCTCTATTTAAGCTCGCGCGCCGGCCTCCGCCGGTGCGTGAGTTGTCGCGTGGCGACGTCGACAACGAGGCGTCGAGGGCGTCCCGTCCGTGCGACGCCGCGGTTGCCGCATGCCATGGCCTCGCGTGACCCTGCTCCAGTTGGAAGCGCGAGTGGCCCGCTTCGCTTGCCGCATCGTGACCGCGACCGACGACGACAACGACGACGCGAGGTTGAACCCTCTCTCCATTGTTGCTTCCCCCGACGGCGGCGTCGCTCCAACCCCGTCCGTGATGACGGGGCTTCAGTCCGCGACAGAACGGCCATAAATATATATCCCGCTGGTGGCGACGACTGTAGCGACGACAGAAGACGTCACATTGCGAGTTGTGAGGTTTCCGCATCTTCCGCAGAGCAGGATCTTTTTTTTACTAGGATGGCACCGCGACGAGTGCGTTCCTTCGAAAGGGGGGAGGAGGAGGTGTGGAAGCGGGAGAGGGGGGGTGGGGGACATATGCGATGTGTTTTGACTAGCGGCTCAGGAGGATCGGAAAAATCGACGTAAATTAGCAGCAAGCATTGCTGCTAAAGTAAACGTGTCAATACATGGTAAGGAAAGAGGAACATGACTTGCATGCCTTCTTGTTGTTTGTAGAGCTTTAGAGCTGTTGAATTCACCACTTGCAAACACGGTCAGAGCACTCCCAAACGACCACCCGAATGTGCCATATGTATGCTTTTCAGGGGAAAGGGGAAGGGGGCTCAGTAGAAAATTGGAGGAGGGGGGTACACCCCCCTCCTTGCGCATCCTCCTGGCGCCACGCCTGATTCTCCCGAAGCTCCCGGGTCTCGTGGTGGCTGTAGTTTGGTCATCGTCGCAGCGGCGACGATGTCGACAGATGTTGTTCATTTCATTTGCGACGATCGACGAAGGGATGTGGCAATCGCTTCAGAAAAAAAAATGACGTGGCAGGAAACGGACCGTGCGAACTGCGGAGGATTCGCCAATGGCTAGTCGTTTGGTTTCCTTCCCGGAGTCATTGGCCGCTCCTTTCTTATTTTCTTTCATTTTTTTTCCCTTTCAACTCTCTTCCGCGAAACTCTTTACCCGCTTCCGTTGTCATCTCGGCTGAACAAAAAAGAAAAGAAAACCAGAAGTACTATTTTCCAGGGATTCCGGCAAGTGACCCTCTCGTTCAGCTCGCGATATATCGTGCGGTCTTTATTATTATCTTTTTTATTCGAGAGATTACGCTTACGCGCAACATATTTACATTATATCACACGAGGTGCGTCACACGCAAACAAACATGCCAGATTCGCGCATGGAGTCTAATATGGATCAATCGAATGGTCCTTGTATCCACTTTTGTAAGTCTGGAGGGCGACCGGGACGGTGACCGGCCAGTGGGCGGTCACTGCATGCAGGTGTAAGCGCAACCCCAGCGCGAAGACTCCGGTTTCCGGTTTGTACAGCGGTTTTTCTGTGGGCTGCTAATAGACAGATTTAGTTGGGCGTCCGCAACAACGCACGGACGCAGCCTACCATAGGAAATGGCTGGCAGGCTGCGTCCGTATACGTTGTTGCGGACGCCCAACTAAATCTGTCTATTGTGACCTCAGAATATTCGAGTAGGACTGATAGAGCTGTCGGTAATACAACAGCGACAACGTGAAAAGGCTCTGCTTCACTCGCAAAATCGACGTGCCCCGTCGCATTAACGAGACCTCTCTGACCGATGAGCTTTGGTGCATACTTATAAAGCGCGAAAGACACGGGGACGACGCTGAGAGGCACACAGGACAAGCGCTTTAAGAGCTTAAGTCATACACGCAGGACAAGCGCTTTAAGCGCTTTTCCCGTGTGTATCCCTTCTTCGTCCCCGTGTTTTTCGCGCTTCGTAAGTATGAACCGATTCCAACTAGCTCAGATCGCTGTGTAGCTTCGGGACGTCTAGCGCACTGCAGGAACCCTCTCAGGAACCCTCTCACAGATAATAGTTCGGTTCCGAGTTCTTTTACTTCCAAATCAAGCATTAATTAATTGCTGTCTATAGTGGCGCCTAACCTAACCAAACGGGAATGAAACCGCCGTGATTACCCACATAGCGATCACGTATATACCAACCACGCTGGTGCAGAAAATCGTGCGCGTAGGGGCTTCACCGGAGCTCGCCCGGTGTCCTGACCGTGTACCTCTGCTGAGCGAGGCCCTCGTGCACGCGTTCGTTGCTGCGACAGGCACTTCCGGCATCGGTCGTCGTATACGTGGGATTCATTACACGCCGCCGTGATCACTGCGCAAGTGCATTACGTTCAGTTCTCTGATTGGATAGCGCTGACCGTATTGCTTTCTCTTTTGTTCTTTCGCCTTTTTGCGCGACCTGGACCTGCAAAATATTGTTGAGTGTTATAGATTCCATTATCCGGAGGTGCGGGAGACGGGGGGGGGGGGGGGGGGAGGGGGAGGTGCGGGGATCGCTCGTTGACAAGGTGACACAGGTGCGGCCATAATACATGTCTGCTTGTACGACCCCATGAGCCGTGGTGGATAAGAACAGAAAAGCAATTAGCACACTGGTCGTGGGAAGCGCGACTCTCGGATCAGGCCTTGGGAAGCCAACTGGCAACCCTGGACCAGGCCCGGCGAGCTGCACTGGACGAATTCGGGCCCCACCCACTTTAGTTGCTAATAGAAATAGTTAATAAACTTTTATTTTATCTCTTGGCCCATATCACGCGCGAGAGATAAAGAAAGAGGGAGAGAGAGTTGAATGAAAGGAAAGGCAGGTAGATTACCCATAACGAGTATATATGCACTCCTTCTCTACCCTGGAGTCGGGAAGGAACGATTAAGATAAGAAGCAAAGAGTCGTTAGATGGATGGATGGATGGATGGATGGATGGATGGATGGACGGACGGACGGACGGACGGATCATGCCTTATCCTATGGGGAAGGATAAAACTGGTGGAAAGAGAAGTGAAACGGGGAATAATATAGTGCACATGCTTAGATTGGGGAATCCAGAACTATAAAGTAATGCGCTGCATGGCAATCAAACAGCGGTGACGTTGTGTTGTCCTATGCCCTTATTTCCCCATCTGCCATGTCTGCTCTCTTTTATTGCGCTTTTGCTTTTTCTTGCGTGTGCGGGTGCTTGCCCGCGTGACTTACGCACGGGTCTCTGCAGGGTCGTGACACTGCACTACACACCGACCTTGAAGCGCTTTTAGAGCTGTTGACCTCCGCGGTTCAGGGCTTTCCGCGCGTGCGCGACAACGCCGCGGCTGAATTAGACAAAAAAGAAAAAAGAGAAAAGAAAAAGAAGAGAAAGGAAATCGTGGTGCAAGGGGACTTAGCGGCTACAGAGTGACTCCCCCCCCCCTTTCTCTTTCCCCGTCACCTGCTTTTTTTTGTTGTTGTTGTTGTTGTTGAGACCGCAGAGCAGGACAAGGAGCATTCCCACGCCGCCCCCCTTTCTATTCGCACCGTCCCACTATTTCTTGAACGCGCCCCCGAAACTAGATAATGATAGCATCCTGTATAAAATCCTGTCTGAAGCGAAGCTGCTGGATGCTATTCTGCCGCGCACACTCGACTATTTCAGATACTGCCGAGTTCTGCAATGAGGGCGTTTTGAGACAGTCGAGCGAGAGGTCGTTGGAGACGTCGTATCAGAGATTGGAAAATAGCAAATTTGGCAATGTGGATGAATTTGACACTGTTCTAGATCTGAAGGTAAAGTGCGAAAAAAAAAAAAGAAAACACGGCCACGAAAAACAAACACACAGGGCAAGCTTGGCCTGTGCGTTTGCTTTTCGTGGCCGTGTTTTTATTTTTTTTTCTTGCGCCGTTTATCTTCGGTGTGAATAACCAACTAGCCAAGCCAGCTACTTAAATGACGTTCTGGATTCCCCTCTCCCCCTCCCCTAAGTTCTCCCTCTTCCTTTCTTCTTTTACTTTTCTTACTGCTTTCGTTGCACACTAACCGTATCAAGGTTGCATGCAGGCACAACGACGGCGCGCGACCGTGGTCCATGGTGTCGCGCAAAAAACAATAACAGTCGCAGAGCTCGAAGCTTGTGCGCGAAAGAAACTCCTTAAGCATGGAAATGGCGAGCACTAGCGCGACGGCCGTTAACGACGTTCCCCTTATTACTCGCGGGTTCCTTTTACACGTTGTACTCCCTCCCGTAGTGTGTTTCGCTCTATACCCCTTGCGAAGCAACGCAGTGAAGCCAACCTTCTAGCCGGCAGGCAGTTGCGTAGGCTTGCTTCTCGTGCGGTCGTCGGACTGCCCCTTTAATAGCGCGCGTTGCATGGTCCGTTCGACGGGGCGCTAACTGCGCGTCGTTTCGTGGCTCGCACTCCGCAACGACACCTGTGTGCGCATGCGCGGGTCGAGCAGCTGTGTATATATAGAGAGAGCGCGCGCCATGCAAACGATGCAACTGGACCCCGGGGGGTCGTTTTACCTTCTTTATTGGCGCGCACTAATGATTGCTCTGTATTACTCTCTGTATATTGTATGCCTCCCTCCCTAGTACTGTGTACATCTTCCAACGTTTGCCCTCCACCGCTTCCTTTTCCTACGGACGCTGAGTTGCGCTCACTTTCAAGGGCCGCAGAAGTTGCTGCGTCGTTTCCTCTCCTCCCCCCTCCCCTCCTCCGCTCTCTCCTCCTTGGTTGCTAGTGCATAGATTGCTACTTGGAAAACCAGCGCGAAGAGGACAGATACACAAGTACAGTGGCTAGAATACCCTATTCTAGGCACTGTATAACGCAAGAAAAGAAGGACGCAGGATGGTTTTCCAAGCATGCATCGATTCCAACTCGCCCACCTTTGTATACCTTAATGCAATAGAGTGCTAGTGCCAATAAAGCTGTCTATTATTTGTATTATCTGTGCACACTCTTTAGTAATGTGTTATTGCTATTACCGTCAATATATATATATATATATATATATATATATTTTTTTTTTTTTCCTAGAGCGCACGCCTCGCACCGGTGTTTCGAAGCCACTTGCACTCATTCGACGGCCCCGTCTTCTCTGCAACCGTTAGCGCGCTTTATTATTTTTTTGTTCCCCGTGTCGCAAATGGCCGCTGTTATACGGTTTCGTCGACACGGATTTCGCTTTGTCGAAGCTAAGTGGCCTTGTCGCAACGCCGTCGCTCTTCAGCGAGAAGCTAAGAGTCGGTGGTTATTGGAGACGGCGCATTTTCGAGTCCCGTATATCGCTTTTGTGTGCTCTCGCAATATGCCCTCTCACGACGCTCTCTGTCTGGTTCCGCGGCGCGGCACTTTTAGTATGTCGAAGTTGTTCTTCTTTTTCGTTCGTGCGTCGTACACCTCTGGGCACCTTCGTACGACACAGGTGCGTCAGTGCTCGTTTTGCTCAAAAGTACTACGCTAGACGTGCGGGGCGCTTGCGCCAATTCTGCTTGCTGCTGCTGTGGCGCTGGTTCTTGTCAAACGTGTATTTCTCGGTGTATTTTGCAAGTATTCATTCCGCTGAGGCTTTCTTTCTTTCTTTCTTTCTTTCTTTCTTTCTTTCTTTCTTTCTTTCTTTCTTTCTTTCTTTCTTTCTTTCTTTCTTTCTTTCTTTCTTTCTTTCTTTCTTTCTTTCTTTCTTTCTTTCTTTCTTTCTTTCTTTCTTTCTTTGTCTCTTCATGGATGTAGCAATCCCGTGTAGGTACTCAATACATGGAAAGACTGCACTTTTCGAGAGCGCTGCAACATTGAGAAGTGCCAGCTCTTCGCGTAGGTGATGTTCTACCTGTCGTGGCATTGTGTTGTAAATGTAGGGGACGCTTTTTTTACTTTGTTGTGCGGATTGACGGTACTAAGTAAGACAAGTCTAGCGCCGTATTCGAATTGAGTGTGCATTACCTTGCGTACCTACAAGGTGGAGTGACTTCTCGCACTTGCTATTGGATTTTCCGGCTTTTCTTCATACCTCGAGCTAGTGTGCTCGAGAAGTGGGCTGTAGTGGACATTCTGTGTAATCGACCGCTTATCTAGCCCATAGGTAGTCGTTTATCTCGCCACTTTAAAGTTCCATGTGCCAACTAGTCTATATGGCTCTGTCTAAAAGGTCTATTTCTATTTATGTTTACAGTTCGCAGATTTACTGTTTCTTACTCAACATAACTTTAAACTTTCATATGCTGACCACCGCTATGACTTAAACGCGAAATGGGTTATATATTTTGACAGCTGCGCGATTTGACACGTAGTAGGTTTCGTCGTGTTCTACGGAACCATTTGTCTGGAGATACATTGCGATAACTACGCAACACTGACAAGTTATCACTTCCGTAACACTGTTGCAGAAGTGATAACTATTGAGAGTGAATTTGTACTTTTATATCCGTGAATACTGGTATATAGAGGAGCGCACTGCGCGTTCTTTGTATTGCATCAGTTGTGCATAGAATGGCGATATAACTGTCTCAATTACTATTCCACCTCTGTGCCTGCCAGCATACGCGGAGGCCTGCTCGATAGCACACATTATCGAAATTAATGGCGTACTCTAGCACTTGTCATAGAGCACGTGCATACACGTTCAACGCACTCGAACTTGAGTGCTGCGACAGTAACCGAGGGCATCCGCTGCGTTATGACTTTATTCGGCATGAATGCGTATTTATGAGAACGTGCACGCACCTGTGTACAGGCTCGACCACTTCTAAAGGGAACACATGCACTCGTGCTCCGCGAGGCGCGTCGCGGACCGCAGGTCACGCGCTGGAGCGTGTTTCCGCTAACATCGGTGGACCCTGTATGTACTATAGCGTATACGTATTCGAACTTGGAGGCTATACACAACACCAGGGAAGGCATCACTGAACTTTGTAGGCGGTGTGCTATGTCTCCGAAAGCCGCGACACACATTTTACATTTACATTTAAAAATATGTTTCCGTTGTATCGGTACTCCATTGTTCGGAGTAGTGACGTGACTAACTATAAAGCCGTAAATCTCTGAACTAGATAGACGTCACTACACCATGAAGACGCCGCAGTTGTATTCTCGCTTAACCCTTTATCTTCCAACCGTGTACACCTCTCAAAACGCCGGCGTTCCCGCACCTCGTTCTCCTCAACCGGCTCCTTCCATTATTCGTGCCTTTTGCCTCGCGTTTCTGTTGCAGTACGTATGCACCTCTGTAAGTAATCGCTTACACAGCGCCTTCTCGTTACGGAACAGCAATTAACGTGCCCGGCAACCCGTTCGCGACTTCGTTATCTATGCGTTGCCATCTCCACGCGGCTCTTTAACCTGTCACGGCGGCACGAACCGTGGCATAACGCACGCGTGCGTCTTAAAGGACTGTATACATATATATGTATGCAGGCATGCTTGCATATCGTGCTATTCGTCCCGCACCGAAGTACCCAGTTCCTCTTCCGGCTCGCGAGCGAATAGTGGAGTCGCAGGTGCGTACGTCGCGTATAGCGCATTTATTCTCCCGTGGTGTCAGAGCTAGTCGTGATCGTTTGCTGCGGTAGGTTGACAGGAAAATGGCTGCTCTTTCAGGCTTCTTTAAAGGCTTGTTTCACATCAGCTGAAACTGTCAACTCCTCGCGTACCGCTTCATATAAGTTGGCCGCTTTATTTAAACGAAAAAAGAAGGCCCCCAGCACGTCTCCGTTTCATCTTGCGTAAGTGGCGCTTTCAATATGCTTTTCAAGCTTCTGTGTGTACACCGTAAACGGCGAGATTTCAAGACATTTTGTGTGGGGAAAGCTTCCGCTTGAAAGTTCGTCGGCTGTGCCTTTGTTGCACTCTATATGTCATGCACTTAATTAAGCTTCCACATTATTCTCTTTCACTCCAGTATTTGAGACTGGCGAACACCGAACGAGCCATATCGTCGGCTTCCTACAAGGCGTTCACTGTCAAAAGCACATCAATCAATCAATCAATCAATCAATCAATCAATCAATCAATCAATCAATCAATCAATCAATCAATCAATCAATCAATCAATCAATCGATCGATCAATCAATCAATCAATCAAATTTATCTCCGACAGATTATAGTTGGAAGTTGTCTATAAAGACGTTCCCGGGGTCCTTGAAAGGGACACTAAAGAGCAAAACGATTTTTCTCGCATTAGTAAAGTAGTCTTCCACGATACCAAAAACACCACGCTTGCTGCGAGAAGACGCTTAATAAGCGAGAAAACGCGCAAAAAGAAAATACAGGTGGCGACGCCACCTTGGAATTCCTGCACCATTTGCCGTGACGTCACATATTTTCGACGGCGCCTGCTTGGGCCTACGTATTTCCTAATCGGTTAAATCGGAGTACATTGTCCTCTGAGGGGGCCAGAGACTTGACATAGCGGGTTTGTGGAAATTTCATCGAGCTAGTGGCGCTAAAATACGTTGAATGCTGTTTGAAATCTTTTACGTCACGAATTACAAAGTTCGGCGGGAAATTTAAAAATGAAACTTTGAACTTGGTTTTCTCCTCTAATAATAAGCCTACGGTGGTGAAATAAACTACACAGGAGTTCTCAGAGCACACTTTATCAACCTATACCAGTTCATTGTTTCTCTTTAGTGACCCTTTACTATTCTTCTATATTCGGGTCACTTCGATGTGAAGGTCGCGCGCCATAACGCTCACAATAAAGCCGGAAGAGTTAACGAATTTTTCGTTATACAGAGGCATTCATTTCAAATGCGTCCGTTGTACAGAAACGTTCGAGTGCACCCATACCTGCACGCGGCGCGTTGCCGCGGCGCGAGGGACGAACACGTTGGTCTCGCCCGGCCCGGCCCGAGACGCTTTTCAGGAGGCCACGCGTCCAGATATATAAACTATACAAGCCTATATAATGAAGGCGAGTGAGGGGTCGAAGGGGAGGGGAGGCACAAGTGGGGAGAGGTTAAGATGGAGGGATCGCGGCATAAGAGGCGTATAAACGCCTGCTGTTCCTTTTGTTGATCCAGCGCGCCGTCTCCGACGGCGTTGTTCAGGTTTCCATGCCTTCTCTCCTCCTTCGCTTCCCCCTTCTTCTTCTTCCTCTTCGATCTGCAGCCGGCAGCGCGTGGTGATGGTGGTGTGCGCTATTGTCTGTCTGCTGGAGTGGCGAGTGCAACGGGTTGGGGAGGTTGCGTTAGAGAAGGCGGCTCGACAGTTTGGCTCGTAATAAACAAGAAAAAAAAAAAAAACGGGGCCACACTCTCAAGCTGCTGGCAGCGCGCTCTATAAAGGCATGAGCGCGTGCTCTGTTCTTATAGAGTGCACTTTGTCGAGAATGAGAGAGAGAGAGAGAGAGAGAGAGAGAAGCGAGCCAGTGTGACGTTCGCCATGGCGGCGTGTGCCTTTTGTGAAAGGCTCCAGCGGGCCGTAGGGCGGGCTGCAGTGCTGCGTGGCCTTGGCTTCCGGGGTCCCCCGGCCGTGGCAACAGCGCGCGCGCGTCTGTGTGTGTGTGCGCGTGTGTGTGTGTGTGCGCGCGTGTGTGTGTGCGTGTGTGTGTGTGTGCCGGCTGATCTGGCTCCATGATGCTGTATTTTTTTACTTCCGACACGTCGACTTCTTTTGCACGCTCGGTCTGGCGCGCAGTCTCGGTCGCCGCGGTGGTGGCGGCGGCCTGGTTGCAGACATAACAAGATAGTTGTAGCTGTGCGAGGACATGTACGGAGTCAGAGTGACAAATTAGGCCCGCGTGACTTAGTGTGAAGTTAATGGAGCGTCTCTCACATTTTCTATCTATCTATCTATCTATCTATCTATCTATCTATCTATCTATCTATCTATCTATCTATCTATCTATCTATCTATCTATCTATCTATCTATCTATCTATCTATCCAGGCACGTAGCCAGGATTTGTTTTCGGGGGGGGGGGGGGGGGGCCAAGGCCTAATTATTCGAAAGAAAGTCTTTTCATGGCAAAAAGAAAAAAAATTGCCCGGGAACATAAAAGGCTGGACGAATTTCGGGGGGGGGGGCCGGGCCCCCCGGCCCCCCCCCCCCTTGCCTACGT
Organism: Rhipicephalus sanguineus; assembly: GCF_013339695.2. Classification (NCBI taxonomy): domain Eukaryota; kingdom Metazoa; phylum Arthropoda; class Arachnida; order Ixodida; family Ixodidae; genus Rhipicephalus; species Rhipicephalus sanguineus. The sequence goes on from NC_051181.1 coordinate 123,106,740, forward strand.
GCCTGTATCTATCTATCTATCTATCTATCTATCTATCTATCTATCTATCTATCTATCTATCTATCTATCTATCTATCTATCTATCCTATGTATTTATCGGTATTGTATGCATAACTTTCAGCGTAGCTGCTTCATATCGCTACACATGCTAGCTGTTGATTGATTGCTTCTTGTTCGATAGAAGCCTGCGCATGATCGACCGCGGAGCGCCGCATTTCTTTGAAGAAAGGTACTCGCTGTAATGGTGTCGCCATATTATTGTGTCTTGTTTTTTCCTTTTACTGACAACCATCCCTAATTTACTGAACCTATAACCCATATGATAACTGTCGTAGTTATAGATTGTGTGTCGTGAACAAGAGTAATCTATTCAACGCTCTATATACTTGCAGCTTATATATGCGACATTCACTCACTGCGCATGCCGACGTGAACCTAACGTATACTTAAATTACTTTTAATATTCCTTGTTCTTTTTAGAGCGGAAGCTCTACTGCGCTTTGTCTCCCAAGGTCAGTCATCGCGTCGCAATCACCTTGAGGCGCCGGAGCGCAAGTGTGTTAGGCGTGACGTCACCTCTCGTGATTTGCGGCGGAGAGGCGTCGCAGATGCTCTAGCTGGTCTATTGGCCTCGAGATCTTGGAGTGGCGCCCCCTCTCGTGTGACGTCAGAGCGGGGACTCCGCTCTCAACCGCGCTGCAGCAGCCGCTGCTCCTGTATGCGGATCCTCTGCTTCAGGCGGGAACTTTGTCGTACGAACAGCCCCGCGACGGTCAACTAACGCCTGCAACGAATGTTTTCGAGTGTAATCTTGAACTGTTTTAGTTGCGGCCTAATCGACAGGGCCAAGAAATTCCCCGGATGGCCGACGAGTGCGCCGATGCCACTGACCGCATTGCTGGTAAGAAAGTGAAACTATGTGTGAGTGTTCTCGCTCGTTATCTTGTTTCCGCTGTACGATACTAATTAGCTTGGATGTTTCGATATTTCAGTAAGCGTGCCGTTCTCCAGCATCTACAAGTATGTAGATAAAGCTTGTGAAAGGTTGCGGTGCCTCATCGAGGGCGAGGCGGTGTACGACGCAGGCCACGTTGTTGAATGCGCGGTCGAGGCCGTCAACGGAGATCGCATCACCGTCGCAGCTCTCGTCCTGCAAACAAGTGTGCAAGTGCCGCCTTGTTGCACACCCCCTGCCGATGCCCATGATCGCAGTTTGTCCCGTAATGTTGGTTCAGTGAGAACGATATTACGTCGTAGTTCATATTAACACCGCACAGGGCCGTCGCATGGGTATTAGAATATAACAAATAGTTAATCGCTGATTATACCACGCACAGGACCACAGAGATTAACGTGGCAAAGGCAAGCTGGGTCGAGTTTCACGCCACGCAACCTAACGAAAAGTATAAAGAGCTCCGCTTTTAAAAAAGTGTCTGCACTGCCTCAGGTGAAAACTTTTAGAGAATGTGCGCTAAACAGCGGCAACAGGTTTCGCTTATGAATTTATGATAAGCAGTCCGCTAGGCGCACGCTTGCCTTCATAAGTAAAATACCTATGTACACCATCCAAATGCAGCCGTAGTCTCAGATATCCCGCGCCGCTCAGCTGAGCTCACGAGGCGCGCTTTCCTGCGAGGCGATTCGGAGGCCGCGTCGTCGGCTACTTGTGGCCTTCGCGGCAGGTTGTGGGACGGCACCGCAGCTGGTGTAAGTCGCCTATGCTTATAGCCTGCGTGCAATAAACGGCTTAACTATTGGCGAGGCGCTAAAACGTGGTCACAAGCTTACCTAAGAGTCGCGCGTACGGTGGGTAGCAGAAGTCACTGTCCGCGAAGTGCTTGCTGCACACTGTCGATGAAGGCGTGGGTCGCTTTCCCAATCTGAGCTTGACTATCCACTTCTTCTTCAGATTTGGGTCCTTAGCGTAGTTGTAAAAGCTAACGCTTTTTTCACGAGCGGACGAAGTACACTGAGGCACTGAGCAGTACTTCACCATTGCGCAGCACTCGCCGCGGAGACAAGCGGCCGCAGTTCTAAAAAACAAAGAGCTGTAGTTCTCAATGAACGTTAAAAGCAGACCCATGGTTGTTCGAACAGCGTCAGTAGCCACCATACGCAAGATAACCAATTGAACTGCTTTTTTGTTGAGATTTACCACAGTGGTGGTTTCAACAGGGCGCTGGGCCTACGTAGCAGACGAAAGCGCGCGAATCCCCGCTCTGACGTCATACAGGCGCCGTTCGCAGCGCCGCCATCGGTCGTACACCAGGCCAATAGCCTCGCCGGTGCTATAGCCTCGCCGCTGCGGTACCACGTGACTAGGCGAAGGTTTAATGAAACACTGTGTGCATAGCTTTTGCAAAACCAAACCAGACGTATACTTTCGCTCGTGCTGACTATATAGGTTTAAAAAAGTATTTTTGACACCTTCTTGGTCGGCCTCCTGTCTTTTCTTTCTGCAATGCAGGTTTAAAAAAGTTAAACCTCCGCCAGTTTTTTTAGACACTTTGCTCTCGTAGCGCGGACACGAAACTTTTTTTTTTTTTATGATCGCTTAGTTCGTAAGCACGATATAATTCACATGCTGTCGATTTGTAATTGGCGCCGTCGTCCACTGCCTTGTCGTCGTTGGCTGAGCGAACGGACCCTGAGACCCTGAAACAGCTGTATATATATATAGTCCAGGCTTCTTCATGCACAATTATTTTGCTAATATTTTCTCCTCATCCTGGTCGCTCTCTCTCTCTCTTTAATTTGACATAAAAATCGTCTGCATTAATCGCTGTCGGCCAGTATGAGGTCGTAATGTCGATGGTAGCGCGCCCTCGCGATCAGTCACAGTATACAGTGGTCAGCGTGGCCTCTAGCTGTCAAATACTTGTTCGAGGCCACTTCACCAGTATAATTAAAATTATAAAGTATACCTCGCATAAGGAAGCTATACGTGGGCGCAGCGTTTCCTTTTTTTTTTCTTAACCTATTCCTTCATATCACTCGGGTTTTTCAATGCTACATGCACCTTAATGTACTGCATGAACTTTTTTTTCCTCTGGCCGACGCATATATGTATAGAGAACGTGTGCGGGCGGACGCGCTGTGTAAGTGGGTCATGAATAATTGAGTCACACACTTCTTCGGACTTTCTTTTTAATATTTTGTTTTCTTTCCTCGCTAGTCAAAGCCCACACATAGAAACTCGCGGGCCTACCTCTCCCCCCTAACCCCTGACCTTCCACCCACCTTTCTCGCTCACGTTGTGCGGGCGCGTGTAGCAAAATGCGCTGGTTCTTTCGCGTTCGCGAAACGCCTGCGCATGCGCAAACCGATACTCCGTGTTGTATATATGTGACTCGGAGTAATCCTATATGCCCGAACGGGATGGAAGTGCACGCGTTACGGGGGGTGGCGGAACCCACTTATTTACATTTCTGTTTTCGCGCTTCGGTTATGTGTACCGTATACGCCAGTCGGAGGAGCTGCATGCCCATAAACCACGCGAGATTTCAAGGATGAATCGAGGCCGGGGCCTTCCTCCATATACGTGCCCGGTTCCGCGTTTCTGTATACGTTTGTGTCGCCGATAAACCAAAACATCATCCGGAAAATAGAAAGAAAGAAAGAAAGAAAGAAAGAAAGAAAGAAAGAAAGAAAGAAAGAAAGAAAGAAAGAAAGAAAGAAAGAAAGAAAGAAAGAAAGAAAGAAAGAAAGAAAGAAAAAGGAGAAATGTCTGAGTTATTGCTTGTGCTAGGGACTTACCGATCTCCGACGTCAGTAAAAATCCTTTTCGATGGGCTGAACGTCGCTCGTGCTTGGGATTTCGATATTTCTTTCCGAGTGCCCCGGTCTTTCCGTGGGTCAAACGCTGCTTACAGCATTGAAAGCGTTCTAGCATTATACGGTGATCAGTGCTAGTTTCATGCGGTGGTTTCGTATAAATAAAGAAAAACGCTTTTTTTTTCCCTTTTCTTGATTCCTGTCTTTCGTTCTGTTTTCTGTAAGTTCGTTTATTTTACTGGGGAATAATATTTGAACTAACGTAAATATGTTCTGCTGATTTTTCTTTCTTTGTTTTTGCGTTTATTCGTCTCATGACGACTAATCATTGTCTGATAATCATTTGTTAATGATCACTCCGCATAATTTATATGCTAATTTATATATATGCTAATTTATATGAATAACGAAGGTTCTCGCATTAAACGTCAGTGATTTTTCTTTCTTATTTGATCGGCGCCCATTAGTGTTTTCACCAACGAAGGTACTCTTTCCGCGTCGCAAGGAACAGTTAATTTCAAGCGATCTATACAGTGGCTGTAATTATACAGTGACTATATTCTGCAAAACCGGTGCCGTCCGCTACTCGACTTTTCAGTTGATGACGTAAACCCTAAGGCCTTAGCATCCGCTATCCTTAGGAAAGCCGACCATCACCAACGTGCAAGGTTGTTCCGTACGTTTAATGTATACGGAGTCAAATCCCCAGCGCTATTCGTCAATGCTCGCAACTTTCGTGACATCCCGCCTGCGCAGGATCAACCTTGTTAACTTGACCACATCGCCTTGTTTCTTAGGTAAATAAAACAGGTAGTCGCACGTGCGTGCGTGATCGGAGGCACACAGGCGATTCGTGGTGACTGCTGATGGTAGGCTGTTAAGGTCATTCAGTGCGTGTCTCTTAGATGTGTTTGTAAGGTCGAATGCCTCCATGTAACGAAGTGTTTGCGAGATCTTCAAGGACACTTCGTTGTAAAGGCCGCGCACCGCTTAAAGGCTCGCGGTATAGCCGGTAAGTAAGGAAGCAGCAATTCTTCGTTATAAACGTCGTTTCGTTGTATCGAAGGTCTACATCGAAGGTCTCAACGTGTGTATAAGTATATGCCCAAGGAGTCTCGTAATACTCTAACGCTGCGCGTTGAAAAAGTTCGACGTTCGTTTTCCCGTTCATTTTGCTTATAATAACGTATTCGCCCGATTATCGTCGTATATGAAGTGTCATTTCAGGATCGCGTGTATACACTCGAAATGTATAAAGTTCTCGTTCGCGTGAACTCTCCACGCATTTGAAATTCTATTTCACGGGGGCCACGCAAAGAGTGTATAAACATCGGCTTAATATAGTGCATACGTTTCCATCGAACCTTTCTCTATGTGGGTTATATTGTCCGAATATAAACATTGATTCAAACGCGGCAGCGAATTGGACACGTGTCCACGTGACTCCGACGTCCTCTGTCTTTGGCGTTCTTCGATTTGTCCTTATAGTTTTCACATTCGCGGTACAGACCTCGGAGTTGTGCCGCGCGATGTTTGTGTCGCAGGTCTTATTATGCTGTTGGCAAGCTCGTAATTATATATAGAATCGTGAGCACGGGAATCGAGTTCCTCCTCTCAGTTGACTTTGAGCTGCAGCACGGCTCGTGCGTCATCGTTCAGTGGAGCTCGTCGTTCGATGTGCTCGGTGGGCAGTCACATCTCCGGTGTCACCGGAACTTCGCGACAACACGTAATCCCGTATAAAGGTAAGCTTCGCAAGGCGTCTATATTCACGTGCACTCTGTCGGCTGCCATCACGTCGTTTGTTGACTTCGTAACGATATCGTTGGTTGGCTCCTTCACGAACGGGACGTTAAGCTGCGTTGCAGTCCAAAACACTGTCGAGAAATTGAGGCTAACCCTTCTAAAGGCTTTCTGCGTGTATGCATATAAAACGCACGTGCATACGACAGACACTGCAGCGTGTACTGCATAGTATGATCAGTCATTCAACCGCAGTCAGTAACTAAAGTCCAGTCACCCATTCGGCACCTGCTGCCGTTCGTTTTTATGTTCGTATCCTAGGTCAAAGCTCCGTTCATTGTCGTCGTTCAGTTTAAATTTCAGTTTCCGGCCATACGATATGGTTTATGTCCATGGTGTTAAACCGATGTTTTCCTATGCACTGAAAATTTTCCCGATGCCTCCCCTCTGCCTCATTCCACTGTTTTTCCCTTTTTTCTTGCAGCCATATTGCTTCCCACAGGTCACGTGTCCTATTTGTCATGTAGGACCTGTTTGGCTGATTTGTTTATGCACTTTGCCAGAGCTATCAGCCATCTTGCTGTGTTCGCTAGTATATAGTGGCAGTACGGCGCTGATGCGAAGCGAAAATGGCTGCTTCGTATTCATTGCTCGATGTGTATAAAACACGTAGGCATTGCGGAAGCCCGGGGCAACGACGTGGCTTGTCGTTGCAACCGTGGAAGATATACGAATATTGTGTCGCACGTCGCGCACAGGCAAGCTGTATACAGTGTCACGCATGGCTTAGCGTCTCCGGAATAAATCTTACCACTACGCGGCGCAAGATGTTAAGCGGAGCTACGTAGCCGCGCTTGGAAACCTCGGTGGTGTGGCCTCTTTATCCTTAACGTTGCATGCGCCGGGACTTCCCTCGCTTGATGACGTGCATTCTCTGCCGCCTCGTAACTCTTCCACACTTCGTCCCGCTCTTAATTCCGTGCAGCGCTGCTAAAGCTGTATATGGCGCGTGATAGCCAGATTATGGTCGAGAATCAGCAGCGCGTCTCGTAGCGGAAAGAAACAAACCTAATGAGGTCTTGCCAACTATAGTGTTTCGCTAATCCCGCCGTGATCTTTCCATTCCACCCGGAGCGATTCACGAGGGGATTAGCGGTGGGCAGTCTATAGGCTTCATAGGCGATTCTCTATATCCTAAAATGACTTCTTTTTGGGCCATTTGGTGCTTACATTGCTTAGAACGAGTCGCCGATCAAAATAACAGTCAAAATAAATCAAAATCCCTTCATTTTCTTCTCTTTTCTATCCCCTTTTTCACGAAGTGTATTTTGCGCCCCCCACAGTCAGGCATATATCCAAGCACCGTCTCTACCCTGCAGTAATAATCACTGTTGTATAGCACTCGTTCTGCGTACTGCACGCATTTGAGACGTTCCTTCTCCTTTCCTGGCGCGCCGTTAGCATACACACTCATCGCTGTCGACGACAGGGCGTCGTTATACTGCCAGCCGCGTTCGCCCGGACCGTTATTTTGATCGGCGGCTCGTCCCCTCACTACTGCCTCATCGTCGCTCTGTGTATGTGCGGCCACGCGGCCATTTTGGACGGAGTGTTAGGTGCATGGTGGCTGTTTCTTCTCCAATCTCTCTTGATCCCCCTCAGCCCCTTTATGTGCCGCCTCCTCGGCCGTCCGCCGCCGCCTCCTCGTGCAGTGCATGAGTTGACCCCGTTTTCAAACGACCGGTGTTGGCACGGTCCCGTGCCTGCCTGCCGGCCTGCTTGCTTGCAGCGCTGGTTTCGCTGGACAGGGCCTGGGCCTGTCCGTCTTCATTCCTCCTGCCTCGGCTGCTTCCGCGCCCGCCACAATGGCGTTCATTGCCGCTGTCCGAAGACGACGAGATTGACTGCCGTGCTTCATTTCTTTCCTCGCGCGTACGCTTTGATGATGCTGAGAGGTGTTCGCATCTTTCTCCTCTTGGCATGTGTCGTAGGTGCGCGAAGGGATTGAGGAGTTGAGTGCGCGCTCGGATTAGGCCACTTGACGTTGTTTGCCGAGTCGGTGCATGGTGTAGAGACGTGCTTGCAGACAGCATGGTCGCGTCCTGAATTTTTTTTTTCTTTCTCTCTCTCTCTCAAGGCTCGTTCACACATGCGACTAGAAGTAGTCGAGCAGCAACCAAAAGGCGACTGTTCTGGCTCAGTCGATCGCCGTTCGATTTTGCAGTCGCGCGACTGCAGTCGCGATATATCGACGCGATATATGCAGTCGCGATATATCGACTGCGCGATATATCGACGCGATATATGCAGTCGCGATATATCGACTGCGCGATATATGAGCCAATCAGATGCGCAGAAACAGGACGTCAGCTTTTTTTGCTGGGGTAGTGAATTGTGACGTCGAGGGTGCGCGACTAACACGGTGCACAAGAAAAGGTGGCCACAGGACGACGCGGTATTCTATAGCAACTGACTTCTTTATGCAGGAAGAACATATTTAGAACGCTGTTAGACCAGATAAAACATTTTCTTGTGTACCGTGTTAATTGTGATCCCCTCTACATAATGACGCCGACTCGCCCAACTTTTTATTATAGTGAATTCTGCGTTGAATGAAATCTGTGTGTCGGCGCGTATAAGTCGCACGCTGGTGCGAACGTCGGTCGCGTAGTCTCCTTTTCTGTCGCTGGTCGCAGATGGTCGCTTGACCGGCCGGTATTAATATACATATTTTACTCGCAGCTGTGAATGAGCCATAACTCTGTCTCGATCGCAAACGCAGTCCGCCGATGGCGCTGGTCAAAGAGAATGCGTGTATATATATGCACACGTTCGGCTGCTGCTCGTCTTTTGAAATCTCGGGCCTACTGTCCCTGTCGTCGGGTTTCCTTTTCTGGGGCGAGTGTCGCAATCGGGACGAGACGGGACGGGACGGCGCTGACCCGGCGCTCGGGTCGCTGCTTGAATGCTGCTGCGTCCGCGACGAGACTCGGTGAAAGGGTTCGCGCGCCGCTAACCTAGTTTTCCGCGACTAGACGGATGAGCTGGAAACAGTATATAGTCCACGCTTTTGTGAGCCCTACTGGAAAGAGGCCGGCGGTCGCTTCCGGTGTTGCACGAGTCAAACTTATCTGCTGTGTGTGAGCTATATAGTTTTCTGTGCTGTGGAGGCGGTGACGCGTTTGTTGAGCTTCTGTACTCGGCGTCTCGTTTTCGAATCGTTATGCGCCGGCGTCTGCCTTCTCTATACGGTCATAAAAGTAACGAAACTTTCGCCCATACTTACGCCCTATTGCACTTTAGAAGGGGCCCCCTGATGGAGCCTCCCTAATACAGTCGCCGACCGTTTATTCGGACGCCGAAAATTCGGACACGCTCGTTTATTCGGACACCTTCGCGGCACCGCCACTCGTCCCATTGAAGTAATGTAAACTCACGACCGAAAATTCGGACGCCCCACAGCCCGCCGTTCGATTTTTCGGACTCCGACTGGCTGATAAAGTGCGACGTTGAACGCCATAACAAGCTGTCAGCAATGTTTACAATATTTTTACTGGGTTGCCAGCACTGAAATGTTGCACTGGCTATAACTGGAGATCGTGCCAGTGTCAAAAATCCACGCAGAAGTTACCGATCTCGAAGGCTATGTTTGTTGGCTACACGTAACGGTTGCCTTTTGGCTTTAGCCAGTCACGTATCCATTGAACGGCTACAACGGCCAAACAGCAGGCCAAGCCAAGCCAAGCTTGGAATCTGCTCTGTGCGACGTTTGAGGCGAATGACAGCGCGTACGAGTACGACGCGGATCCTAATTCGGACGAAGAGAGTACGACAACAGATTACAGAAGCGCTGCAACATCAACTAGACCAACATCGTTTCCTTTTGGCGTGTGAGGGTTGCGTTCTCATGTTTCTGTGGCTAGGCCTGATCTGCATCCCGAGCTTTGTGTCCTGCTCATGCGAGGCCTGATCTGCTGAAATTGCTCCGACGCTGCCCGTTCCATGTGCGCCGTCGGAACTAAAGAAACGCGGCAACTACAAGGCCCTGACGATGGCGAAAAAAAGCGGCGATTATTCACCAGGTGGAAGTTGCTTGGGAGTTTTCGCCGAGTTGGGCGATGAGATCCGTCAGCTACTCGAACCAGCGCATGTGGACAGTGACTGCCGTGATGATGCACCTCCCACACCACAGCCATCAAATGCGGATTTAGCGTAGGCTGTTGCGGTGCTATTGAAGACCCGCAGGGGTGGCCAAACATTGGCTGAAATACAGGCCGACTTGGTCGCGCGTAAGCGTACATGTGTACAGACGCGCACTAACAAGTTTTTTCCGGCCGCTGGGCCAATAAAAGTGCTTTTTTCTGGTGAATCCTTTTTTTCGGACTCCCGATTATTCGGACTTTTCAGCGGTTCCCGCCGAGTCCGAATAAACGGTCGGCGACTGTATATGCAGTTTTTGAGCGGGTGAGACATTCGGTGTCGCCGGCGACCCGAATATCGCTTACGGTTGTACGTGCATGCACGCACACGATCGGTGTACGAGTACGCGTTAAATTCGGCATCGGGCTGATTGATTTGATTGATTAATTCATTGGCCGTCTTCATGCACATGCAAAGTCATGCTGCATAAAAGTTAAAGAAAGCTCGTTTGGATCTATGTGACTGTATAGTGGTTGCTGCAGTGCCCGGTGTGTCACTCACCATCCTGTCTCTCACCATCCCAGGCCTCTTGGTGCGACGCCTATGTCAATTCGAGTCATGTACGCTCGCGCGAAGTTACCGGCGTTGGGTGACTGCTTATGTATGTCGTTCACTCTTCGAGCCTTGAACGGTCGTCACCACATTTTCCCTTTCAGGCTTCAACACGAAAAGAAATTTTCAGCTTTCGAAATAGAGAGACAGGGAAAAGTACGAAGTTCGTGTGCGGCACCGAAAGACTCGTTTTCACTGTGTGTGGAATCCCTTCAGCCCTGCGTTTCGCAGTGAGCGAAAGCGGTTTATCCGGAGTGTGTAGGATATCGTAGCCTAGTTTTTCCTTCTGTCTATTTATTTATCTTTTACTTTGTTACGGTATGCAGCTTCGGTAAGCGTACAGCAGTGCGCACATCTGTACGAGGCATGCATATACCCGAAGTGAGGCCATTGGTCCCGGCAGTGCGATCCGCCGATGAAAATCAAAGGTATACGCGCTGGCGTATAGACAGGTCGTCAAATGAAGGCGGCCGATCGCTATCTGCGCTATCAGCAGTATTGATAGCGATTGACCCGCATTCAGAGACGAGCACACCAGTTTGGTTGAACGACTCGTTTCGTGCAGCTCTTCATCGGCTCGCTGCCGCCTTTGATTGTGCATACACGTATGCACGTATGAGGAAGCCGTGCAGTGATTTCCCATGTGCGACGATACCTTGCGATGCTATGCGCTGTATCGTATATTGAATTCCTCCGCAGCTATCGTATGCGAGAGTGAAAGTAGAGGCGGAGAAGGAAATGAGGCGGGAGCCGTTGGCACGCGCAGCGTTAGGTTGTTGTATAGAATAATGATGCCAGCCGAATACTGACCCGTCTAGAGCGGGGTTGACCACTGCCGACCCACTTTGTAGCCCAACAGTGATGCACTTGCCTTTTGCGTGAGCGAAAGTACGTCACCCTCAAGGTCACATTGGCGGACAGGTTCTTGTTGCAAAAAAAAGGAAAAAAAAAGAAGAAAAAAAAAGAAACCACTCGCGAGGTTCCCCAGTGAACGGTCACCTCGTGTATTTCCTCATCGCTCGTGATAGCATTGGTGGAATTCAAAAGACGCCGCCGGTGCACGGTCGCGGAGCTCGTGTGCGTAGAATTTCCTACAGTATTTACTGGATGGAACTGTGGCACTGCGATCGTTCAGCCACCATGGGAATGGTGGGTACACTGTAAGGAAAAAAAAAAAGCCGAGATAGGAGTAAATGGACTTGTCCTCTAGCGCACGCCCCGATGGGGGTTTTATATACTCCGTCCAGGGGAGTAAAAAATTTACCCCCCTTAAGGACGGAGGTTTTGGATTGACTGATGGGAGTATTTGTTTACATCCATAGGGGAGCTTTTCCAGGTAAGTAGGGGAGTAAATTTTTATAACCACCGACGACGTAGCGAAGCCTTCTTACCGCTTAGAAGTTGCAGCCGGTGAAACATCGGTTCGGTGACACTCCGAGAAGCAAGCGTTGCCGGTGGTCGGGGCGAGCGCGTCGCCGGCGCAGCTCTCACACCGGCCGCCGGCCGGCTTGATGCCGACGACGTAGCGAAGACTTCTTACTGCTTCGAAGTTTTAGCCGGTGAAACTTCAGAAACAACCCGCTGACGATCGCAACAGCTTACTTTTGTTACCGATGAAATTATTCTTCGCACTTCTTCGTAGCTCGGCACGTTGAAGCGAGGTATCCGTGGCATGTCGGAGGCTTGCACGCGTGTGCATGGGCATTGCCGCTTGACGGGAGAATACACACGGGACAGCCATGAAGTTTTGTTGAACTTCGTCTTGCGACAAAGCGGCTACGGGCCACTATAGGATCCGAAAGAACAAAGCTCACTCAAATCCATGTACTACTAATCATTGCCATGCTGGCTGAAGAGCCTGTCGTTGCAGCTCAGCGCCAGATTCGCCTGAAGTGTATTAGTATGAAACTCTATGCTCGTGTGTACACGTTTCAGGATTGCAAGTACACGTATACGTACGAACTCTGGCGACACTTCTCTTTCTGCTCCGCCTGCGCGTGAAACGCGGGCCCCACTCAGGCGCGTCTTCGAGAGACGTGCGTCTCCGATATCGAGAGAGGTTCGCGCGCTGCCGAGCGCGCCGTGTAATGTACCGAGTGACAAACTCCTGTCGCGTGCCGCCATCGAAGTGCCTCCGGGTATGCGCGAAGTTGGCACATTTCGCGCGAACCAGGGTCGTGTGTACACAGATAGATTGGACGTGACGTCACGAAAATACTTTCTCACAGCTGGGGCAAGTGATGTGATTGACACATATCATCTCGCTTAACACGTCTTCCTTTCTTCATGTTGTTTTCTCTTTTTTTACAACGAAGCTATGTTAGTCTACTCTGTGCCGCCGCCGCCGTCGTCGTCGTCGTCGTCGTCGTCGTCGTAGTAGTAGTAGTAGTAGTAGTACTAGTAGTAGTAGTAGTAGTAGTATAGTAGAATAGGCGCCGCGTAGATCACATGACCAGAAGGGGGGTGAATAAAGACATAGATAAAACGAAAGGATGACGATAATGATGCTCGATCACATATACACTAGCGCCTTACAGCTTTGCTGTCCGGCGGTTTCCACGGCGTGGAACTGGGTGCAATTTTTCAAGTGTGTATAGCTTGTAGTCCATTCACTCTCTCATGTCGCACGGTCACGCAGTGGTCAATACAGGCCTAAAACAAGGCTAATAATGCTCAAAACCAGTGGGAAATAAAGTAACAAGGTCTAAAATAATGTGCACTACAGAAATAACCAAGAATTAATCTCAACAATATACCTAAAATCGCTTCTGAAACGTCCGGCTTATATCAGCGCAGCGTCGAGAGAGGGCGCCACCGCCTTGTCAAGCGCGCGATTGCCAAGGTAATCGCTGGGTTGCCCGTGCTACGCACTTCCTCTGGTTTCGCGGTAGTGGAGCTGCATTGCGCAGGATTGAGAACTACACCGAGACCGACACAAGCACGACATTAGCGCAGGATTATTTTTTTTTTTGTTTTTTTTTTTGTCTCCCTCCCACTATCACTCTTATTCCACAGTGCGTTTTCCATCCATTTGTCTACCAACATTGACTTTTTTGCATCTTTACTGTGGATATGGATAAACTCCTCGTGACTCGCAGTACGCCGGTGTTACACGGTGCATTAGCAGTTTATAGGTAGTAACACGCCTTAGGCTTGGACGACTATTTGCAGTTGCGCTTCGAGCATGAAACACGAGAGTTCGTGCGTGCGCGTTCTGCACACCGCGGTGTGGCGGGACGTGCGTTTCTCGAAGCGTGCATGCGTGCGTGTATACGCCTGCGGCACTGACGGCTCGGCGCCTGCGGAGCCGCGAGAAACGCGTGCTTGGTGGCTGCTGGCGCCTTTCGCCGCTGATTCTCTTCTTCCTCGTTGGAAAAGCGGAGCGTTCGTCACGTGTCGTCACGTTCGTGCGAGAACGGCGTGCCGTGGAGCGCAGGGAGGGAGTAAAACACTGGCCGTCGTCGCTGCTTTCGTTCGAGGCGCCATCTTTGCCCGGAGGGGTTGTTGTTGTTGTTGTTGTTGGGCGGCCTCTGGTGGTGCGGGTGAGTGAACACCGCTCGGCTGTGATTGAGAGGTGTCCCTTTCCCGTTGTGTATACACTCATATTATAGCGTGGTCCCCCAGTTACTCCGCATATGTACGGGATTCTCACGTCTAAGAGTCTTTGTTTTTGTTGTTTGTTTTGCGATTTATTTGTAAGGCGCTTTCAAACACTGCATAGAAAATAAATAAATAAATAAATAAATAAATAAATAAATAAATAAATAAATAAATAAATAAATAAATGTGTTTTCTTCCTACATCCGTGCAAGCACGCCACGCATGCCCTGCACAGCCTAGGTACGCTGATATGCTCGTCACTAAACACATATTATCCAAATTGTGATTTTATTGGAGCAGCGGTCGTCATGGCAACAATGTACCAGGGCAAGTCGAAAGCGTTTGTATCAAACGCTTCTCTCTCTTTTTTTTTTGTAATTGCGATGTATGTGTTCTGCTCGCATAGTAGTAGTAGTAGTAGTAGTAGTAGTAGTAGTAGTAGTAGTAGTAGTAGTAGTAGTAGTAGTAGTAGTATAGTAGTAGTAGCAGCAGCAGCAGCAGCGGTTTTAGCCACACGGAGGATGGCATACGCGCGTATCGGACAGGAGAATTCGTCAGTTACAGCTGCGAAAATTTATTTCATGCACTTTTAGCGTCGTCAGTAGCGGCTATGATCATTTTTGCTTGCAAGAAAAAGCTGACGAATTAGAAAGTTTAGGCTGTTTCCACTTACAAGCTCGATGTTATTGCGTAGACTTGAGGGTGTTAACCACAACACAAGACGCCCTTTCTACGCCGACAAAAGTGTTAATACCTTTACTGTGCAAGTTGGTGCCTTATATTTCTAACTCCTTCACTTCCTGGTGTCGCTGAACCGAGCTTTTGCTTCGGTGCGCGCAATTTTTGCCACGTGAACGGGTATGCACTGTTAAGTTATCCTGTCTCATTTTCTTTATTTTCGCAGGTTTTCTACATCCAGATTGAGTGCAGCGACTATACTGCTGCATTATACGCTCGTAAACACGGTATAACCCGGAGCAAACATATCGGACGCGTAGCGAGAGTCGTATAGGCACGAGAAGGAATAATTGGTGACCCCCTTTTCGCTTAGCCAAACAGTGCATAGCAAACGTAAGTAAGCTCTAGAAATAATAGACTGCAGATAAATACCGTAACGAACTCACGCTTACAACTCCGCGTCAGCGGTATACTTCACTCGCGGCGATTATTCATTGCAACGATGTTTGCACGCCGCGTTGCTGAGCGACCCATAGAAAAGTTGCATGCATAAATTCTCGCGGGCTTCTTTGCTAGCTATCTCGGTGTGGCGAAAGCGTTATAGTTTACTATTGTGGTGTTCGTTTGCCCCGTGACTCTGCAGTGTTTTCGATGAGAATTCCTTCATGTAACCAACGCGTGACACGATCAGCATAGAGTAAAGAAACTGTAACAGCGGAGCAAAGAGAAAAATATTCCCGATGCATTTCACTGAAATTCCGTCCGGACGGAGTAAGGAAATTCGTGAAAATACTCCGGAGGTGTCACAAAAAGCTCGTATAGCCGGAGTGAAAAGAACAGCGAAAAATACTCCGAATATGCCACGCAAAAACTCCGGCCAGCCGCAGTGAAAGAGCAGCCAAAAGTACTCCGGAGGCGCCACGCAATAACTCCGGCTAACCAGAGTAAATGCTTTACTCCGGAAGTCCGGAGTATAAAATACTCCCAATGGGGGGGGGGGGGGGGGGTCGCTAGAGGACAAGCATTTTACTCCCACCTGGGAGTATTTTTTTTTTTACAGCGTATGATACGAGAAGACGTAACACGTGGTTTTGTAGGTCCTGCATGAAGTCTAGAAGAAACGTGTGTTGTAGACCGTCCATTTCTGTAGGTCTGGTGGCGTGGCGTGTTTGGAGTCCTCCCGTAAGCCGTCTGTAGCTCACGTTGCACGTTCCAGCGCTGCAGTGTATGTATAGTCGGCGTCAAAAGTTTCGAGACCGCTAGATTTGAGATAACTTTGACCTTCCCAGCATTTTGTGACTCAGATATTCGGTCGAACTGCACAGTGTATGTTGTTGGCTTGCGCCTTTTAGAACAGCCGGCAATCTAAATTCGAGGTAGCCTGTCGAAGCAGCAGGATATAGGATATAGGAGCAGGATATAGGAATATTCAGCGTTTTTCTTGTGCCTCTCGCTCTTTAAACATTGTACGTTGACTGTATGTATGTATGTGTGCTTCTGTGGCTGGTTTATTGTTGATTTAGTTTTATTTCTGCTGAGAGCGAGAGAGAGAGAGAGAGATGATATAGAAAGGCTGGGCGGGGACTGTCAGAAATGCAGGACGATCTGGCAATTTCGGGCCATTTATTGTCCGAAGACTGGACACTCAAACGAGGTAGTAGCCAGCGTACGGTATGATAAAATAGGAAAAGAAAAAAAAAAGAATCCATCGAAACTTTCGCAAGCGCATTGACTGCACATATATATTGTCCGATATACATATACGAAGCTCAGCCGCTGCGGTGCATCCAGCGGCAAACTCAACCACGGGTGCTGGTGTCCACTTTTTTTTTTCCCCCCCTCTACCCATTTTTTTTTCGCCTTTTGAAACAGGAAGCGAAGCAGCGCGTTGCCCCGACTACGACCTGAATCGCGCCGGCCCGGGCCCGCTGATGCAAGCGCCGTGTGTGTACTTCTGTATATACCGCGCACAGGCTTTAAACGGGATCGAAGCGCGTGTATAGGTATATAGAACCGTGTGGGCGGGCCCCATACGCTTGCCTGCATTTCCGTCTTTCGCGGGGAGAAAATGCTTTTCGTGCGCGTTATTTATCTTTCTCGTGTTTGCAGAGTGCAGGAAGTATGAAGGAAATTGCTTAGCCACGGCCCCCAGAAAGACAATAGATGCCTCGCTGTGACTGCTGCAGCGTGTCAGTAAAATATCGACATAATCTGCGTCGCGCGTGTCAGAATCGGCCAGCTGGCTTGGAAGAAGCTGGATTCGTTGACCACATTTCCGCACTTTTTTTTTAAAACCTTTATCTCCGAGAGAACTGATCTTTATCGCGCCTAGCAAGAACATAGATTACGATGAGCAAGGCGAGCTAAACGCTCGCACTCACTCACTCGCTCGCACTCACTCACTCACTCACTCACTCAGAGAGGGAACAGAGACAATTGAAAATTTGGTTGCTGAAGTGCACGCCATATCAAAGTGAATGTGCTAAACAACTTTTTTTAAAAAAGAATGCACACTAGCTAAACGAAGAAAACTGAATATCGAACATTTAAAGAACCAGCTGACGTCAAAGAGGACCGCAATGCAGTACTATTCCCTCTGCGGGACAACTACTCCTCTCACTGTACGCAGGGTTTCCCAATAGGGGGGGGGGGGTTTGACTTTACGCTGAACTTTACGCTTGACGTCTGACTTTACGCTTTGTTGCGAAGCTTGTGTTCTTTCGGACTCGACAAACGAGAGCGGGGGTCGGGTTGGGTTGGAACTGTACTAAAACTTGCCCTACTATATGGACGACCCTTCGCATGGCTATGCCACCTTATACACGCCTTTCTCTCTCGCCCTCTTGCTTTAGGAAGTGTATACCTCGATCGCCGAGCAAACGACATTTGGCCTTTCAGACTGACACTGTTTCCGCAGGTCGTGTACTGTGTGTGTGTGTGTCCGCCGCGTCAGGACCCCACAGTTCGCGGGCAGCTTCTGCATTCGCCCGCGCGCCGTGTTTGTACAGCGGCGAGGCTATTATTTTTACCACTATTACCCCCTGTATACTGCTAGGCGACGACGACTCGTCGACCGCGACGGTCATTCGATTGACGTCTCCGCTGGTGACGCGGAGCAGAATCGACTAGGTATTTGACCGTGTCGTGCGGACTGCTACATCTTGGCTGTTGGGTGTTTTGACTCGGTTAGGTTCGCAAATCGACGCGCGGCTTTCGGGACCGCAAGCGCGTGGCAAACGTTATCGTTAGGCCACTCCGTCTGGCTCAGTAACGATGCCCTGTGTTTTGTCGACCCGTTATTGTTATCGATGAATGGAAATGGGGTCTACAGAAGAGCGTGTATGTATAGGGGTGCTTACTGATGCGCGTAATGTTGATGAAACGCGGCTCTGATTGCAAACGCGTAATGTATGCAACTCTGCGATGACACTGCAAATGGGGTGCTGTAGGCGATCGAAAGTCTTGTCTGTGTATGTGGCGGTCTTATTATGCGCTCTAACGAAAAAAAAAAAAAAAAAAGGGTTGCACCCTTTCGAGCGTATGTTATCCACTAGAATAACTCTGATCTTCCTTTCTTGCTTTTGCTTTCTCAAACACTGCGAACAATGCAGTACTTCTAGAATGCGAACGAATGTACTTTATGTAGCTGACGTAGCATTCTTTTCAGGAAAGTAGTGAGCGCAGAGCTTTTAGGGAAGCAAACGCAAACTAGGCAGATTGGGAATATTGCGAGGGGACAATTAAGATACGACGCACAGTGTGTAAACTCTTCGTTTTTCTTTTTTTAAGTATAGAGCACGGTACGGAACTGATCAATAGATAGCGGGATGGCTAACTAAACGACAAACAGCCTCTTCGTCTGGGTAATGATAGTATCTTGGGTTTTAAGGTCCAAAATCATGATATCATTATAGGGCACTCCGTAGAGGGCTCCGGAACTGTCGTCCATCTGGTGTTCTTTAACATGCACTGACATCGCACAGTGCATGGGCCTCTATAGCATTCCGACTCCATCGATACGTGACCGCCGCGTCCGGAATCGAATCCGCAACCTTCGCGTTGCAGCCGAGCACCGTTACCCCGGCACCATACCGAGGCGGACACTCCTTCTGTAAGAAGTCAGTGGAAGCAAAATCTGTGGGTACACAGCGCGACCGGTTGTGCCTTTCAGCATTGGAGTATATATAAAGAGCCATGAAGAGCACTTGCCTCCTATAGCTGACGCTGTGTTGCATGCGCGGACGTTATTGCTTTAAACTGCAACCCAGGGTCACCTTGTGCGCTCGGAGGAGGGGCCCCGCGTTTGTCGCGTCGCAAAGAAAAGAGCAAAGAATTCGGAGGAAGAAAACTGTTCCGTACGGGAGGAGGTCACCAGTGGCGCGCTAGAACGGCGAAAGTTGAGACACTCCTTCGTCGTCAACGAGTGTGTATCAGCTTCCGTCGTACGATCCTGTACGTCATGCGCAACGTGAGCGTTTAGGCGTGGTGAAACGGGAGCGCCGATATCAACTTAATGATGCAATTCCACCAGCGCCCCCCCCCCCCCAACCGTCTTTTCAACTCGTAATCATTGACTTCGAAACCATGATCTCAAGGGCAGCGCTAGGGTTTCTTTACAAGAGAATTCATACGGGGCGAACTGCATGCGTTGTGTTTTGGCTTTGTTGGCTGTTAGGGAGTTGGGGGAGAGCGCGCTTGTCACCGCCTCCCTCCCCTGGCGCCACCCCTCCGTCTTGTATACTTCAAAGCGAACAGCTTCAAGCGGTTGCAAGGATTACGTCGAGGCGCATCACCCTCACCCTGTTCTCTCTCTCTCTTTTTTATCGGCTCAACAATCCATTATAACGAAGAGATTCCCTAATGCCGCCATATTTCGCGCAGCACGCTTTGTCTAGAGTGATAGGGGTGTGAGTGTGTGTGTTGGTTGGAGGGGGGAAGGGGGAAGGGGGGCGCTCTCCTAAAATCTTACCTGTCCCCTCCCTGCTTTCTTGCGCCCCCTCTCGTACGCCAAAATGCTGAACTTATGTAAGTTATAGCGAGGGTATGAGATTGTTATTGTCATAAAAATGGCGCTATTTTCTGTAGTCTACAACATAACGTGGCTCAGAGCCACAGGGAAAGAAGTTGGGGATCTACATAATGGGAGAGAGAGAGGAGATAGGTATGAGCTAACAGGCGGAGCGAAAGACCGCGCGACTTCTATCGACCAAGTTACGCAACCCAAATAGCAGTAATTGTTTGGATTCCGCTTCTCAAAACCACAATGTGATTATGAGAGACGCCGTAGGGGAGGGATCCGGAAATTTCGACCACCTGGGCTGCCTTAACGTGCACCCAAAATTCAAACACCTGGTCCTCTAGCATTTTGCCTCCATCTAAATGCGGCCGCCGCTGCTGGGATTCGATCCCGCGACCTTTGGGTCGGCAGGCCAGGGAACCCACATCAGGGGCGCCACTGTCTTCCATAAACCACATAGCCTCCTGCCCTCCTCTCCCTCCCTTTCTCTCTTACCGGAAACGAATTTTGCCGCCGCTCCTTCTGATTCGGCGTATCGATGTTGGGAAAAGCCGTACATTTGGGGCGGCCGCTGTCTACTGCGGCGTATAGGTCAGACTGATACAGCACGATGGCGTATGGCGTTCTACATTAGCTACGCAGTGAGACTTCTTAGTCGCGGTCACCGGCAATCTCTCACGTTGTCGTGTCAGTTTGCGGACGGTCCCGTGGCCTGCGTGTGCCCCATAATGGCGACGTGTGATAGAGGCGAAAAGCGGAGGTCGCCACGAGTTCGACACATGCATGCGCGGCTGCTGGGTCCGTCCTGCCGGCCTTGACACGTTGGTGCTGGAAGACCGCGTCGAGCAGATGAAAGATACAAAGAACGAAAGAACTAAGATAAAATGAAAAATAAAAGAAGAAAGGAGGCGGGTATGTTGGGAGGTCACGCACGATGCATCCATAGACCACGTGTGATGATGCAACGTTGCTCACATGAAACTGCAAGAGGCGAGAAAACTATCCGGCGTCGCTTCAAGGATGCAATCGTGGCTATCGCACAGTGAAAGAGACACTTAAACGTAAATAAAAAGTTATAGGACAGGGTGACTGTCTCCCATTTCTTTCTTTCTTTCTTTCTTTCCTTCTTTCCTTCTTTCTTTCTTTCTTTCTTTCTTTCTTTCTTTCTTTCTTTCTTTCTTTCTTTCTTTCTTTCTTTCTTTCTTTCTTTCTTTCTTTCTTTCTTTCTTTCTTTCTTCGTGCGCGGCAGTGTAGGCGTGGCAGCTGGAAGCTGTCTTCTGACGTTCAATGCGTGCAAATACTGTACGTGGGACGAATTGTGCCTCTTCTCGTTTTTGTCATGTCATGCGGCTGCTCACCAGCCGTCACCGTAACACTGCGCGTCGGTTTGCAGTTTGTGGATGCGCAAACAACCGTGGACATGGCGGAGAGTTTGTCGACCTCTGCACTCCATCGTTTCTCGCAATATCGCGTATCCTCACAAAACAATAAATTCACACATGCAGAAACGGTATGGTATTGTGACAGTTTCTTGACGTGAGAGAGAGAAGAGAGAAGAGGGAGAAAGGAAAGACAGGGAGGTTAACCAGAAGCAGTCTCCGGTTTGCTACCCTGCACGTGGGGAGGGGAAAGGGGATGTAAAAGAATGAAAGAGAAGAAGAAGAAGAAAATACTACAACAACAATAAAAAAAATCAAACAAACAAAACGAAGTCATAACAGCAGTCCAAGTGATGCAGGAAAAAAGAACAAGGCAGCGGGCGGAGTGGGGCCTTCTTTTGCTCTCTCTCTCTCTTGCGGCTATAATAATAATAATAATAATAATAATAATAATAATAATAATAATAATAATAATAATAATAATAATAATAATAATAATAATAATAATTGTTAGGGTCTTACGTCCCAAAACCACGATTTGATTACGAGAGACGGCGTAGTGGAGGGCTCCGGTAATTTTTTACAGTCTGGGGTTTTTTAACCTGCGCCTAAATCTAAGCACACGGGGCTCTAGCATTTTGCTTCTTTTCAATGCGGCCGCCGCGGCCGGGATTCGATTCCGCGACCTTCGGGGCAGCAGTCGAGCACCATAACCACGAGAACAACCGCGGTGGGTGCGATCTACCAACTCCGAATTATAATATTGTCGCAAAATGCTCCGGTGACTGTAGCTAGCCTGTTACATGTAATCAGTCGCGTCGAAGTCATCGCATGGCCAAAGGTGGTCCGATTCCACAGGCAGTGGAAATCCTGGTGTGATGCAGAAAGTTTTAGGGAGGATCAGCACATCGACTGAGCAGAAAAAGAAGATGGCTTTCGCCTTCGAGTCGTCTCAGGCCAATGCATATGGGACACTGTGAGTTTTTTCATATGCGACAGCCGCATCAATGCTAGAAGATAGTCTCGTTTGCTATTGCAGGACTAACAAGGGTTCGGCGTTTCTGACATATTCCAGCGCTTGATTCTGTCGCCTGGTGGTGTGCGTATGGGTAGAAAGAAAGAAGGACTAGGGGGGTGGGGAGTGAATGTTCTGGCGCAGTGCTTCCAGATAGGCAAACCATCCTTCCGTAGTTCATTCATTCCTTCATTCATTCATTACAGTTTGCACAATTTATCTTGGGAGACATAGCAAACGGCCCGGAAAACGTCTGACTTGGCTATGTCACCCAGACAACGGCCGCACTACTGCGATCATTTTTATATCGCTATACATCATACAGTCACAATGAAATGTATGCAACAATGCAAATAAAACGTTTACTTTTTTTCTGATCTTCACGTCTTGACGTATCGCAGTCGTGACGTCATATCGCATTCGAGAACAGACGCACGGATGAGAAGTCTTGGCGTCTATATGGTCCTTATAAGTTTCGATTTGCGCGTGAAATACGAATGTATCGAGCATGCTTATAGTTTCTTGTTCGCAGGCATCCTCGGTGACGTCATTCCGAGCCGTGTCCAATTCCTTCATCGACCTGCCCTCTCACCTCCTCTAGACCCCCTTCCTCCTTTCTCACTCTCCGTCAGTCACTTCTCACACTGACTACAAATAGCTCGACCAGATTGTGTTTCACGTTGCCAATCGATTGTTGCCCTGTCCTTCGGTTCGCCTCCGCTTCGCCGGATGCGGGCCAAATAAAAGCCGATTGCCAAACCGTGGAATACATTGCGCACGCGAATCTTGTGATTGCTTTCTTTCCGGCGAGCTCCACTCAGCGTAATTAGTGTCCCGCTCTGCGAGTAGAGCTGCGTGCCGTGACGCAATCGAAACGAACTAGTTTGTAATTTTGCCGTCTGATTTAGGCTTCGCCGTCGCTGCAGTGGTGTCGTGACGAGGGAGCTCAAGTAGCTGTACACACGTTGTCGCGCGAAAACACACGTGAAGCAGTCTCAACGTCGCGGGTTCGATTCCGAGCCATGGCGACTGAATTCCAACAGGGGCGAAATACGAAAAAAAAATTACGTTTGTATACTTATAAATTGTAAATTTTTTGTTATATTTACGTTAAAGAAGCCTCGTAGGCGGTGAAAATTATTCCAGGTAATTCTCCGAAACGGCTTGCCTCGTAATCTTGTATATGTCATGCTTTTGGCTCTCAATATTACATGTTTTTTTTTTTTCATTGTTCCGTCTAAAAACTCTTGCTGCACAAAAAAAAAAAAAAACGATCTATGGTCAGGGCTTCGTGCATGGTCTCCCAATGCGCGCGTAGAAAGAGGCTATTTTTATTTTTAATATAAAACGTGAAAGCCTTAGAAGTCTCAGACGTTCAAACTCTTCTCAGATCTTCTAAGATAAACACGCACACAGTCATCTGCAAACCAGGTAAAATATATCGACTAACGCTGCAACATGGTGCCGCCGACATGTGGCTTACATAGCGGCGTGTATATTGCAGCAATACACATGAGCGCCTCTTCGCAAGAAAGCTGACGTATGCCGCAAACTGCACACACAGCCGTTCCTAATTGGACGGCTTGTCAGCCCGGGCGAAAAAATGAGCCGCAAGCGCAGGCAGGCAGGTGGCCGCCGCACGCTGAGATGATGTTTATGTCACTATAAGCCACGCGCGCTTTGTCTCCTGGACGCGAGGAAAAATTGTGTTGCTCGGTCGACTGTGCCACCGAGTCGGAGAACGCATTTGTTGCCGGCATTCGGACGGTATATTGCTTCTCAAGACGAATCGCTCGCGATTTATGTAATGTGCCTCTCGTTGCGGGCCCCGTGTATGGCC